>NW_026529522.1:0-126709 GCF_028500815.1 Rissa tridactyla
GAGTGGCTGCCAAAGAGCTTTCCAAGGAGGCACGGCTTTCCCTCCTGGCTCTTCGGGTGTGGGAGCTGTCGCCAGAGCCGCGGCCGTACCGGAAAAAGCTTCGCAGGCTGGCGCGGCGACGCCACGTGGGCGCTGGTGTCGTCGAGGGTGACAGCTGCCGGAAAGCCCGCAGCCCCACGGGCTGTGGGGCCATGCGAGTGGCTGCCAAAGAGCTTTCCAAGGAGGCACGGCTTTCCCTCCTGGCTCTTCGGGCGTGGGAGCTGTCGCCAGAGCCGCGGCCCTACCGGAAAATGCTTTACAGGCTGTCGTGGCAGTGCCACGTGGTCGCCGGTGTCGCCGAGGCTGACAGCCGCCGGAAAACCCGCAGCCCCACGGGCTGTGGGGCCACGCGAGCGGCTGCCAAAGAGCTTTCAACGAGGCACGGCTTTCCCTCCTGGCTCTTCGGGCGTGGGAGCTGTTGCCAGAGCCGTGGCCCTACTGGAAAATGCTTTAAAGGCTGGCGCGGCGGCGCCACGTGGGCGCCGGTGTCGCCGAGGCTGACGGCCGCCGGAAAGCCGCAGCCCCACGGGCTGTTGGGCCACGCGAGCGGCTGCCAAAGAGCTTTCCAAGGAGGCACGGCTTTCCCTCCTGGCTCTTCGGGTGTGGGAGCTGTCGCCAGAGCCGCGGCCCTACTGGAAAATGCTTCGCAGGCTGGCGCGGCGGCGCCACGTGGGCGCCGGTGTCGTCGAGGCTGACGGCCGCCGGAAAGCCCGCAGCCCCACGGGCTGTGGGGCCATGCGAGTGGCTGCCAAAGAGCTTTCCAACGAGGCACGGCTTTCCCTCCTGGCTCTTCGGGCGTGGGAGCTGTTGCCAGAGCCGTGGCCCTACTGGAAAATGCTTTAAAGGCTGGCGCGGCGGCGCCACGTGGGCGCCGGTGTCGCCGAGGCTGACGGCCGCCGGAAAGCCCGCAGCCCCACGGGCTGTGGGCCACGCGAGCGGCTGCCAAAGAGCTTTCCAAGGAGGCACGGCTTTCCCTCCTGGCTCTTCGGGTGTGGGAGCTGTCGCCAGAGCCGCGGCCCTACGGGAAAATGCTTCGCAGGCTGGCGCGGCGGCGCCACGTGGGCGCCGGTGTCGTCGAGGGTGACGGCCGCCGGAAAGCCCGCAGCCCCACAGGCTGTGGGGCCATGCGAGCGGCTGCCAAAGAGCTTTCGAACGAGGCACGGCTTTCCCTCCTGGCTCTTCGGGCGTGGGAGCTGTCGCCAGAGCCGCGGCCCTACCGGAAAATGCTTCGCAGGCTGGCGTGGCGGCGCCACGTGGGCGCCGGTGTCGCCGAGGCTGACGGCCGCCGAAAGCCCGCAGCCCCACGGGCTGTGGGGCCACGCGAGTGGCTGCCTAAGAGCTTTCCAACGAGGCACGGCTTTCCCTCCTGGCTCTTTGGGCGTGGGATCTGTCACCAGAGCCGCGGCCCTACCGGAAAATGCTTCGCAGGCTGGCGTGGCGGCACCACGTGGGTGCCGGTGTCGCCGAATTTGACGGCCGCCGGAAAGCCCGCAGCCCCACGGGCTGTGGGGCCACGCGAGCGGCTGCCAAAGAGCTTTCCAAGGAGGCACGGCTTTCCCTCCTGGCTCTTCGGGCGTGGGAGCTGTCGCCAGAGCCGCGGCCGTACCGGAAAATGCTTCGCAGGCTGGCGCGGTGACGCCACGTGGGCGCTGGTGTCGCCGAGGCTGACAGCTGCCGGAAAGCCCGCAGCCCCACGGGCTGTGGGGCCATGCGAGTGGCTGCCAAAGAGCTTTCCAAGGAGGCACGGCTTTCCCTCCTGGCTCTTCGGGCGTGGGAGCTGTCGCCAGAGCCGCGGCCCTACCGGAAAATGCTTTACAGGCTGTCGTGGCGGTGCCACGTGGGCGCCGGTGTCGCCGAGGCTGACGGCCGCCGGAAAGCCCGCAGCCCCAGGGGCTGTGGGGCCACGCGAGCGGCTGCCAAAGAGCTTTCCAAGGAGGCACGGCTTTCCCTCCTGGCTCTTCGGGCGTGGGAGCTGTCGCCAGAGCCGCGGCCCTACCGGAAAATGCTTCGCAGTCTGGCGCGGCGGCGCCACGTGGGCGCCGGTGTCGCCGAATCTGACGGCCGCCGGAAAGCCCGCAGCCCCACGGGCTGTGGGGCCACGCGAGCGGCTGCCAAAGACCTTTCCAAGGAGGCACGGCTTTCCCTCCTGGCTCTTCGGGCGTGGGAGCTGTCGCCAGAGCCACGGCCCTACCGGAAAATGCTTCGCAGGCTGGCATGGCGGCGCCACGTGGTCGCCGGTGTCGCCGAGGCTGACGGCCGCCGGAAAGCCCGCAGCCCCACGGGCTGTGGGGCCACGCGAGTGGCTGCCTAAGAGCTTTCCAAGGAGGCACGGCTTTCCCTCCTGGCTCTTCGGGCGTGGGATCTGTCACCAGAGCCGCGGCCCTACCGGAAAATGCTTCGCAGGCTGGCGTGGCGGCGCCACGTGGGCGCTGGTGTCGCCGAGGCTGACGGCCGCCGGAAAACCCGCAGCCCCACGGGCTGTGGGGCTATGCGAGTGGCTGCCAAAGAGCTTTCCAAGGAGGCACGGCTTTCCCTCCTGGCTCTTCGGGCGTGGGAGCTGTTGCCAGAGCCGTGGCCCTACTGGAAAATGCTTTAAAGGCTAGCGCGGCGGCGCCACGTGGGCGCCGGTGTCGCCGAGGCTGACGGCCGCCGGAAAGCCCGCAGCCCCACGGGCTGTGGGGCCACGCGAGCGGCTGCCAAAGAGCTTTCCAAGGAGGCACGGCTTTCCCTCCTGGCTCTTCGGGTGTGGGAGCTGTCGCCAGAGCCGCGGCCCTACCGGAAAATGCTTCGCAGGCTGGCGCGGCGGCGCCACGTGGGCGCCGGTGTCGTCGAGGGTGATGGCCGCCGGAAAGCCCGCAGCCCCACGGGCTGTGGGGCCATGCGAGCGGCTGCCAAAGAGCTTTCCAACGAGGCACGGCTTTCCCTCCTGGCTCTTCGGGCGTGGGAGCTGTCGCCAGATCCGCGGCCCTATCGGAAAATGCTTCGCAGGCTGGCGTGGCGGCGCCACGTGGGCGCCGGTGGCGCCGAGGCTGACGGCCGCCGGAAAGCCCGCAGCCCCACGGGCTGTGGGGCCACGCGAGTGGCTGCCTAAGAGATTTCCAACGAGGCACGGCTTTCCCTCCTGGCTCTTTGGGTGTGGGAGCTGTCGCCAGAGCCGCGGCCGTACCGGAAAATGCTTCGCAGGCTGGCGCGGCGACGCCACGTGGGCGCTGGTGTCGCCGAGGCTGACAGCTGCCGGAAAGCCCGCAGCCCCACGGGCTGTGGGGCCATGCGAGTGGCTGCCAAAGAGCTTTCCAAGGAGGCACGGCTTTCCCTCCTGGCTCTTCGGGCGTGGGAGCTGTCGCCAGAGCCGCGGCCCTACCGGAAAATGCTTTACAGGCTGTCGTGGCGGTGCCACGTGGGCGCCGGTGTCGCCGAGGCTGACGGCCGCCGGAAAGCCCGCAGCCCCAGGGGCTGTGGGGCCACGCGAGCGGCTGCCAAAGAGCTTTCCAACGAGGCACGGCTTTCCCTCCTGACTCTTCGGGCGTGGGAGCTGTCGCCAGAGCCGCGGCCCTACCGGAAAATGCTTCGCAGTCTGGCGCGGCGGTGCCACGTGGGCGCCGGTGTCGCCGAATCTGACGGCCGCCGAAAGCCCGCAGCCCACGGGCTGTGGGGCCACGCGAGTGGCTGCCTAAGAGCTTTCCAAGGAGGCACGGCTTTCCCTCCTGGCTCTTCGGCGTGGGATCTGTCACCAGAGCCGCGGCCCTACCGGAAAATGCTTCGCAGGCTGGCGTGGCGGCACCACGTGGGCACCGGTGTCGCCGAATTTGACGGCCGCCGGAAAGCCCGCAGCCCCACGGGCTGTGGGGCCACGCGAGCGGCTGCCAAAGAGCTTTCCAAGGAGGCACGGCTTTCCCTCCTGGCTCTTCGGGCGTGGGAGCTGTCGCCAGAGCCGCAGCCCTACTGGAAAATGCTTCGTAGGCTGGCGCGGCGGTGCCACGTGGGCGCCGGTGTCGCCGAGGCTGACGGCCGCCGGAAAGCCCGCAGCCCCACGGGCTGTGGGGCCACGCGAGCGGCTGCCAAAGAGCTTTCCAAGGAGGCACGGCTTTCCCTCCTGGCTCTTCGGCGTGGGAGCTGTCGCCAGAGCCGCAGCCCTACCGGAAAATGCTTCGCAGGCTGTGCGGCGGCGCCACGTGGGCGCCGGTGTCGCCGAGGCTGACGGCCGCCGGAAAACCCGCAGCCCCACGGGCTGTGGGGCTATGCGAGTGGCTGCCAAAGAGCTTTCCAAGGAGGCACGGCTTTCCCTCCTGGCTCTTCGGGTGTGGGAGCTGTCGCCAGAGCCGCGGCCGTACCGGAAAAAGCTTCGCAGGCTGGCGCGGCGACGCCACGTGGGCGCTGGTGTCGCCGAGGCTGACAGCTGCCGGAAAGCCCGCAGCCCCACGGGCTGTGGGGCCATGCGAGTGGCTGCCAAAGAGCTTTCCAAGGAGGCACGGCTTTCCCTCCTGGCTCTTCGGGCGTGGGAGCTGTCGCCAGAGCCGCGGCCCTACCGGAAAATGCTTTACAGGCTGTCGTGGCGGTGCCACGTGGTCGCCGGTGTCGCCGAGGCTGACAGCCGCCGGAAACCCGCAGCCCCACGGGCTGTGGGGCCACGCGAGCGGCTGCCAAAGAGCTTTCCAAGGAGGCACGGCTTTCCCTGCTGGCTCTTCGGGCGTGGGAGCTGTTGCCAGAGCCGTGGCCCTACTGGAAAATGCTTTAAAGGCTGGCGCGGCGGCGCCACGTGGGCGCCGGTGTCGCCGAGGCTGACGGCCGCCGGAAAGCCCGCAGCCCCACGGGCTGTTGGGCCACGCGAGCGGCTGCCAAAGAGCTTTCCAAGGAGGCACGGCTTTCCCTCCTGGCTCTTCGGGTGTGGGAGCTGTCGCCAGAGCCGCGGCCCTACCGGAAAATGCTTCGCAGGCTGGCGCGGCGGCGCCACGTGGGCGCCGGTGTCGTCGAGGCTGACGGCCGCCGGAAAGCCCGCAGCCCCACGGGCTGTGGGGCCATGCGAGTGGCTGCCAAAGAGCTTTCCAACGAGGCACGGCTTTCCCTCCTGGCTCTTCGGGCGTGGGAGCTGTTGCCAGAGCCGTGGCCCTACTGGAAAATGCTTTAAAGGCTGGCGCGGCGGCGCCACGTGGGCGCCGGTGTCGCCGAGGCTGACGGCCGCCGGAAAGCCCGCAGCCCCACGGGCTGTGGGGCCACGCGAGCGGCTGCCAAAGAGCTTTCCAAGGAGGCACGGCTTTCCCTCCTGGCTCTTCGGGTGTGGGAGCTGTCGCCAGAGCCGCGGCCCTACCGGAAAATGCTTCGCAGGCTGGCGCGGCGGCGCCACGTGGGCGCCGGTGTCGTCGAGGGTGACGGCCGCCGGAAAGCCCGCAGCCCCACAGGCTGTGGGGCCATGCGAGCGGCTGCCAAAGAGCTTTCCAACGAGGCACGGCTTTCCCTCCTGGCTCTTCGGGCGTGGGAGCTGTCGCCAGAGCCGCGGCCCTACCGGAAAATGCTTCGCAGGCTGGCGTGGCGGCGCCACGTGGGCGCCGGTGGCGCCGAGGCTGACGGCCGCCGGAAAGCCCGCAGCCCCACGGGCTGTGGGGCCACGCGAGTGGCTGCCTAAGAGCTTTCCAACGAGGCACGGCTTTCCCTCCTGGCTCTTTGGGCGTGGGATCTGTCACCAGAGCCGCGGCCCTACCGGAAAATGCTTCGCAGGCTGGCGTGGCGGCACCACGTGGGTGCCGGTGTCGCCGAATTTGACGGCCGCCGGAAAGCCCGCAGCCCCACGGGCTGTGGGGCCACGCGAGCGGCTGCCAAAGAGCTTTCCAAGGAGGCACGGCTTTCCCTCCTGGCTCTTCGGGCGTGGGAGCTGTCGCCAGAGCCGCAGCCCTACCGGAAAATGCTTCGCAGGCTGGCGTGGCGGCGCCACGTGGGCGCCGGTGTCGCCGAGGCTGACGGCCGCCGGAAAACCCGCAGCCCCACGGGCTGTGGGGTATGCGAGTGGCTGCCAAAGAGCTTTCCAAGGAGGCACGGCTTTCCCTCCTGGCTCTTCGGGTGTGGGAGCTGTCGCCAGAGCCGCGGCCGTACCGGAAAATGCTTCGCAGGCTGGCGCGGCGACGCCACGTGGGCGCTGGTGTCACCGAGGCTGACAGCTGCCGGAAAGCCCGCAGCCCCACGGGCTGTGGGGCCATGCGAGTGGCTGCCAAAGAGCTTTCCAAGGAGGCACGGCTTTCCCTCCTGGCTCTTCGGGCGTGGGAGCTGTCGCCAGAGCCTCGGCCCTACCGGAAAATGCTTTACAGGCTGTCGTGGCGGTGCCACGTGGGCGCCGGTGTCGCCGAGGCTGACGGCCGCCGGAAAGCCCGCAGCCCCACGGCCTGTGGGGCCACGCGAGCGGCTGCCAAAGAGCTTTCCAAGGAGGCACGGCTTTCCCTCCTGGCTCTTCTGGTTTGGGAGCTGTCGCCAGAGCCGCGGCCCTACCGGAAAATGCTTCGCAGGCTGGCGTGGCGGCGCCACGTGGGCACCGGTGTCGCCGAGGCTGACGGCCGCCGGAAAGCCCGCAGCCCCACGGGCTGTGGGGCCACGCGAGCGGCTGCCAAAGAGCTTTCCAAGGAGGCACGGCTTTCCCTCCTGGCTCTTCGGGCGTGGGAGCTGTCGCCAGAGCCGCAGCCCTACCGGAAAATGCTTCGCAGGCTGGCGCGGCGGCGCCACGTGGGCGCTGGTGTCGCCGAATCTGACGGCCGCCGGAAAGCCCGCAGCCCCAAAGGCTGTGGGGCCACGCGAGCGGCTGCCAAAGAGCTTTCCAAGGAGGCACGGCTTTCCCTGCTGGCTCTTCGGGCGTGGGAGCTGTCGCCAGAGCCGCAGCCCTACTGGTAAATGCTTCGCAGGCTGGCGCGGCGGTGCCACGTGGGCGCCGGTGTCGCCGAGGTTGACGGCCGCCGGAAAGCCCGCAGCCCCACGGGCTGTGGGGCCACGCGAGCAGCTGCCAAAGAGCTTTCCAAGGAGGCACGGCTTTCCCTCCTGGCTCTTCGGGCGTGGGAGCTGTCACCAGAGCCACGGCCCTACCGGAAAATGCTTCGCAGGCTGGCATGGCGGCGCCACGTGGGCGCCGGTGTCGCCGAGGCTGACGGCCGCCGGAAAGCCCGCAGCCCCACGGGCTGTGGGGCCACGCGAGCGGCTGCCAAAGAGCTTTCCAAGGAGGCACGGCTTTCCCTCCTGGCTCTTCGGGCGTGGGAGCTGTCGCCAGAGCCTCGGCCCTACCGGAAAATGCTTTACAGGCTGTCGTGGCGGTGCCACGTGGGCGCCGGTGTCGCCGAGGCTGACGGCCGCCGGAAAGCCCGCAGCCCCACGGCCTGTGGGGCCACGCGAGCGGCTGCCAAAGAGCTTTCCAATGAGGCACGGCTTTCCCTCCTGGCTCTTCGGGCGTGGGAGCTGTCGCCAGAGCCACGGCCCTACCGGAAAATGCTTCGCAGGCTGGCGTGGCGGCGCCACGTGGGCACCGGTGTCGCCGAGGCTGACGGCCGCCGGAAAGCCCGCAGCCCCACGGGCTGTGGGGCCACGCGAGTGGCTGCCTAAGATCTTTCCAACGAGGCACGGCTTTCCCTCCTGGCTCTTCGGGCGTGGGAGCTGTCACCAGAGCCGCGGCCCTACCGGAAAATGCTTCGCAGGCTGGCGTGGCGGCGCCACGTGGGCGCCGGTGTCGCCGAATTTGACGGCCGCCGGAAAGCCCGCAGCCCCACTGGCTGTGGGGCCACGCGAGCGGCTGCCAAAGAGCTTTCCAAGGAGGCACGGCTTTCCCTCCTGGCTCTTCGGGCGTGGGAGCTGTTGCCAGAGCCGTGGCCCTACTGGAAAATGCTTTAAAGGCTGGCGCGGCGGCGCCACGTGGGCGCCGGTGTCGCCGAGGCTGACGGCCGCCGGAAAGCCTGCAGCCCCACGGGCTGTGGGGCCACGCGAGCGGCTGCCAAAGAGATTTCCAAGGAGGCACGGCTTTCCGTCCTGGCTCTTCGGGTGTGGGAGCTGTCGCCAGAGCCGCGGCCCTACCGGAAAATGCTTCGCAGGCTGGCGCGGCGGCGCCACGTGGGCGCCGGTGTCGTCGAGGCTGACGGCCGCCGGAAAGCCCGCAGCCCCAAGGCCTGTGGGGCCATGCGAGCGGCTGCCAAAGAGCTTTCCAACGAGGCACGGCTTTCCCTCCTGGCTCTTCGGGCGTGGGATCTGTCACCAGAACCGCGGCTCTACCGGAAAATGCTTCGCAGGCTGGTGTGGCGGCGCCACGTGGGCGCCGCTGTCGCCGAATTTGACGGCCGCCGGAAAGCCCGCAGCCCCACGGGCTGTGGGGCCACGCGAGCGGCTGCCAAAGAGCTTTCCAACGAGGCACGGCTTTCCCTCCTGGCTCTTCGGGCGTGGGAGCTGTCGCCAGAGCCACGGCCCTACCGGAAAATGCTTCGCAGGCTGGCATGGCGGCGCCACGTGGGCGCCGGTGTCGCCGAGGTTGACGGCCGCCGGAAAGCCCGCAGCCCCACGGGCTGTGGGGCCACGCGAGTGGCTGCCTAAGAGCTTTCCAACGAGGCACGGCTTTCCCTCCTGGCTCTTCGGGCGTGGGATCTGTCACCAGAGCCGCGGCTCTACCGGAAAATGCTTCGCAGGCTGGTGTGGCGACGCCACGTGGGCGCCGCTGTCGCTGAATTTGACGGCCGCCGGAAAGCCCGCAGCCCCACGGGCTGTGGGGCCACGCGAGCGGCTGCCAAAGAGCTTTCCAAGGAGGCACGGCTTTCCCTCCTGGCTCTTCGGGCGTGGGAGCTGTCGCCAGAGCCGCGGCCCTACCGGAAAATGCTTCGCAGGCTGGCGTGGCGGCGCCACGTGGGCGCTGGTGTCGCCGAGGCTGACGGCTGCCGGAAAGCCCGCAGCCCCACGGGCTGTGGGGCCACGCGAGCGGCTGCCAAAGAGATTTCCAAGGAGGCACGGCTTTCCCTCCTGGCTCTTCGGGCGTGGGAGCTGTCGCCAGAGCCGCGGCCCTACCGGAAAATGCTTTACAGGCTGTAGTGGCGGCGCCACGTGGGCCCCGGTGTTGCCGAGGCTGACGGCCGCCGGAAAGCCCGCAGCCCCACGGGCTGTGATGCCACGCGAGTGGCTGCCAAAGAGCTTTCCAAGGAGGCACGGCTTTCCCTCCTGGCTCTTCTGGTTTGGGAGCTGTCGCCAGAGCCGCGGCCCTACCGGAAAATGCTTCGCAGGCTGGCGTGGCGGCGCCACGTGGGCACCGGTGTCGCCGAGGCTGACGGCCGCCGGAAAGCCCGCAGCCCCACGGGCTGTGGGGCCACGCGAGCGGCTGCCAAAGAGCTTTCCAAGGAGGCACGGCTTTCCCTCCTGGCTCTTCGTACGTGGGAGCTGTCGCCAGAGCCGCAGCCCTACCGGAAAATGCTTCGCAGGCTGGCGCGGCGGCGCCACGTGGGCGCTGGTGTCGCCGAATCTGACGGCCGCCGGAAAGCCCGCAGCCCCAAAGGCTGTGGGGCCACGCGAGCGGCTGCCAAAGAGCTTTCCAAGGAGGCACGGCTTTCCCTCCTGGCTCTTCGGGCGTGGGAGCTGTCGCCAGAGCCGCAGCCCTACTGGTAAATGCTTCGCAGGCTGGCGCGGCGGTGCCACGTGGGCGCCGGTGTCGCCGAGGTTGACGGCCGCCGGAAAGCCCGCAGCCCCACGGCCTGTGGGGCCACGCGAGCGGCTGCCAAAGAGCTTTCCAAGGAGGCACGGCTTTCCCTCCTGGCTCTTCGGGCGTGGGAGCTGTCGCCAGAGCCGCAGCCCTACTGGAAAATGCTTCGTAGGCTGGCGCGGCGGTGCCACGTGGGCGCCGGTGTCGCCGAGGCTGACGGCCGCCGGAAAGCCCGCAGCCCCACGGGCTGTGGGGCCACGCGAGCGGCTGCCAAAGAGCTTTCCAAGGAGGCAGGGCTTTCCCTCCTGGCTCTTCGGGCGTGGGAGCTGTCGCCAGAGCCGCAGCCCTACCGGAAAATGCTTCGCAGGCTGGTGCGGCGGCGCCACGTGGGCGCCGGTGTCGCCGAGGCTGACGGCCGCCGGAAAACCCGCAGCCCCACGGGCTGTGGGGCTATGCGAGTGGCTGCCAAAGAGCTTTCCAAGGAGGCACGGCTTTCCCTCCTGGCTCTTCGGGCGTGGGAGCTGTCGCCAGAGCCGCGGCCGTACCGGAAAATGCTTCGCAGGCTGGCGCGGTGACGCCACGTGGGCGCTGGTGTCGCCGAGGCTGACAGCTGCCGGAAAGCCCGCAGCCCCACGGGCTGTGGGGCCATGCGAGTGGCTGCCAAAGAGCTTTCCAAGGAGGCACGGCTTTCCCTCCTGGCTCTTCGGGCGTGGGAGCTGTCGCCAGAGCCGCGGCCCTACCGGAAAATGCTTTACAGGCTGTCGTGGCGGTGCCACGTGGGCGCCGGTGTCGCCGAGGCTGACGGCCGCCGGAAAGCCCGCAGCCCCAGGGGCTGTGGGGCCACGCGAGCGGCTGCCAAAGAGCTTTCCAAGGAGGCACGGCTTTCCCTCCTGGCTCTTCGGGCGTGGGAGCTGTCGCCAGAGCCGCGGCCCTACCGGAAAATGCTTCGCAGTCTGGCATGGCGGCGCCACGTGGTCGCCGGTGTCGCCGAGGCTGACAGCCGCCGGAAAGCCCGCAGCCCCACGGGCTGTGGGGCCACGCGAGTGGCTGCCTAAGAGCTTTCCAAGGAGGCACGGCTTTCCCTGCTGGCTCTTCGGGCGTGGGATCTGTCACCAGAGCCGCGGCCCTACCGGAAAATGCTTCGCAGGCTGGCGTGGCGGCACCACGTGGGCGCTGGTGTCGCCGAGGCTGACGGCCGCCGGAAAACCCGCAGCCCCACGGGCTGTGGGGCTATGCGAGTGGCTGCCAAAGAGCTTTCCAAGGAGGCACGGCTTTCCCTCCTGGCTCTTCGGGCGTGGGAGCTGTTGCCAGAGCCGTGGCCCTACTGGAAAATGCTTTAAAGGCTAGCGCGGCGGCGCCACGTGGGCGCCGGTGTCGCCGAGGCTGACGGCCGCCGGAAAGCCCGCAGCCCCACGGGCTGTGGGGCCACGCGAGCGGCTGCCAAAGAGCTTTCCAAGGAGGCACGGCTTTCCCTCCTGGCTCTTCGGGTGTGGGAGCTGTCGCCAGAGCCGCGGCCCTACCGGAAAATGCTTCGCAGGCTGGCGCGGCGGCGCCACGTGGGCGCCGGTGTCGTCGAGGGTGACGGCCGCCGGAAAGCCCGCAGCTCCACGGGCTGTGGGGCCATGCGAGCGGCTGCCAAAGAGCTTTCCAACGAGGCACGGCTTTCCCTCCTGGCTCTTCGGGCGTGGGAGCTGTCGCCAGAGCCGCGGCCCTATCGGAAAATGCTTCGCAGGCTGGCGTGGCGGCGCCACGTGGGCGCCGGTGGCGCCGAGGCTGACGGCCGCCGGAAAGCCCGCAGCCCCACGGGCTGTGGGGCCACGCGAGTGGCTGCCTAAGAGCTTTCCAACGAGGCACGGCTTTCCCTCCTGGCTCTTCGGGCGTGGGATCTGTCACCAGAGCCGCGGCCCTACCGGAAAATGCTTCGCAGGCTGGCGTGGCGGCACCACGTGGGCGCCGGTGTCGCCGAATTTGACGGCCGCCGGAAAGCCCGCAGCCCCACGGGCTGTGGGGCCACGCGAGCGGCTGCCAAAGAGCTTTCCAAGGAGGCACGGCTTTCCCTCCTGGCTCTTCGGGCGTGGGAGCTGTCGCCAGAGCCGCAGCCCTACTGGAAAATGCTTCGTAGGCTGGCGCGGCGGTGCCACGTGGGCGCCGGTGTCGCCGAGGCTGACGGCCGCCGGAAAGCCCGCAGCCCCACGGGCTGTGGGGCCACGCGAGCGGCTGCCAAAGAGCTTTCCAAGGAGGCACGGCTTTCCCTCCTGGCTCTTCGGGCGTGGGAGCTGTCGCCAGAGCCGCAGCCCTACCGGAAAATGCTTCGCAGGCTGGCGCGGCGGCGCCACGTGGGCGCCGGTGGCGCCGAGGCTGACGGCCGCCGGAAAACCCGCAGCCCCACGGGCTGTGGGGCTATGCGAGTGGCTGCCAAAGAGCTTTCCAAGGAGGCACGGCTTTCCCTCCTGGCTCTTCGGGTGTGGGAGCTGTCGCCAGAGCCGCGGCCGTACCGGAAAAAGCTTCGCAGGCTGGCGCGGCGACGCCACGTGGGCGCTGGTGTCGCCGAGGCTGACAGCTGCCGGAAAGCCCGCAGCCCCACGGGCTGTGGGGCCATGCGAGTGGCTGCCAAAGAGCTTTCCAAGGAGGCACGGCTTTCCCTCCTGGCTCTTCGGGCGTGGGAGCTGTCGCCAGAGCCGCGGCCCTACCGGAAAATGCTTTACAGGCTGTCGTGGCGGTGCCACGTGGTCGCCGGTGTCGCCGAGGCTGACAGCCGCCGGAAAGCCCGCAGCCCCACGGGCTGTGCGGCCACGCGAGCGGCTGCCAAAGAGCTTTCCAACGAGGCACGGCTTTCCCTCCTGGCTCTTCGGGCGTGGGAGCTGTTGCCAGAGCCGTGGCCCTACTGGAAAATGCTTTAAAGGCTGGCGCGGCGGCGCCACGTGGGCGCCGGTGTCGCCGAATCTGACGGCCGCCGGAAAGCCCGCAGCCCCACGGGCTGTTGGGCCACGCGAGCGGCTGCCAAAGAGCTTTCCAAGGAGGCACGGCTTTCCCTCCTGGCTCTTCGGGTGTGGGAGCTGTCGCCAGAGCCGCGGCCCTACCGGAAAATGCTTCGCAGGCTGGCGCGGCGGCGCCACGTGGGCGCCGGTGTCGTCGAGGCTGACGGCCGCCGGAAAGCCCGCAGCCCCACGGGCTGTGGGGCCATGCGAGCGGCTGCCAAAGAGCTTTCCAACGAGGCACGGCTTTCCCTCCTGGCTCTTCGGGCGTGGGAGCTGTCGCCAGAGCCGCGGCCCTACCGGAAAATGCTTCGCAGGCTGGCGTGGCGGCGCCACGTGGGCGCTGGTGTCGCCGAGGCTGACGGCCGCCGGAAAACCCGCAGCCCCACGGGCTGTGGGGCTATGCGAGAGGCTGCCAAAGAGCTTTCCAACGAGGCACGGCTTTCCCTCCTGGCTCTTCGGGCGTGGGAGCTGTTGCCAGAGCCGTGGCCCTACTGGAAAATGCTTTAAAGGCTGGCGCGGCGGCGCCACGTGGGCGCCGGTGTCGCCGAGGCTGACGGCCGCCGGAAAGCCCGCAGCCCCACGGGCTGTGGGGCCACGCGAGCGGCTGCCAAAGAGCTTTCCAAGGAGGCACGGCTTTCCCTCCTGGCTCTTCGGGTGTGGGAGCTGTCGCCAGAGCCGCGGCCCTACCGGAAAATGCTTCGCAGGCTGGCGTGGCGGCACCACGTGGGTGCCGGTGTCGCCGAATTTGACGGCCGCCGGAAAGCCCGCAGCCCCACGGGCTGTGGGGCCACGCGAGCGGCTGCCAAAGAGCTTTCCAAGGAGGCACGGCTTTCCCTCCTGGCTCTTCGGGCGTGGGAGCTGTCGCCAGAGCCGCAGCCCAACTGGAAAATGCTTCGTAGGCTGGCGCGGCGGTGCCACGTGGGCGCCGGTGTCGCCGAGGCTGACGGCCGCCGGAAAGCCCGCAGCCCCACGGGCTGTGGGGCCACGCGAGCGGCTGCCAAAGAGCTTTCCAAGGAGGCACGGCTTTCCCTCCTGGCTCTTCGGGCGTGGGAGCTGTCGCCAGAGCCGCAGCCCTACCGGAAAATGCTTCGCAGTCTGGCGCGGCGGCGCCACGTGGGCGCCGGTGTCGCCGAGGCTGACGGCCGCCGGAAAACCCGCAGCCCCACGGGCTGTGGGGCTATGCGAGTGGCTGCCAAAGAGCTTTCCAAGGAGGCACGGCTTTCCCTCCTGGCTCTTCGGGTGTGGGAGCTGTCGCCAGAGCCGCGGCCGTACCGGAAAATGCTTCGCAGGCTGGCGCGGCGACGCCACGTGGGCGCTGGTGTCGCCGAGGCCGACAGCTGCCGGAAAGCCCGCAGCCCCACGGGCTGTGGGGCCATGCGAGTGGCTGCCAAAGAGCTTTCCAAGGAGGCACGGCTTTCCCTCCTGGCTCTTCGGGCGTGGGAGCTGTCGCCAGAGCCGCGGCCCTACCGGAAAATGCTTTACAGGCTGTCGTGGCGGTGCCACGTGGGCGCCGGTGTCGCCGAGGCTGACGGCCGCCGGAAAGCCCGCAGCCCCAGGGGCTGTGGGGCCACGCGAGCGGCTGCCAAAGAGCTTTCCAACGAGGCACGGCTTTCCCTCCTGGCTCTTCGGGCGTGGGAGCTGTCGCCAGAGCCGCGGCCCTACCGGAAAATGCTTCGCAGGCTGGCGTGGCGGCACCACGTGGGCGCCGGTGTCGCCGAATTTGACGGCCGCCGGAAAGCCCGCAGCCCCACGGCCTGTGGGGCCACGCGAGCGGCTG
This sequence comes from Rissa tridactyla, assembly GCF_028500815.1. NCBI lineage: Eukaryota > Metazoa > Chordata > Aves > Charadriiformes > Laridae > Rissa > Rissa tridactyla. Next base: position 14,429 of record NW_026529522.1, read on the forward strand.
CCAAAGAGCTTTCCAAGGAGGCACGGCTTTCCCTCCTGGCTCTTCGGGCGTGGGAGCTGTCGCCAGAGCCGCAGCCCTACTGGAAAATGCTTCGTAGGCTGGCGCGGCGGTGCCACGTGGGCGCCGGTGTCGCCGAGGCTGACGGCAGCCGGAAAGCCCGCAGCCCCACGGGCTGTGGGGCCACGCGAGCGGCTGCCAAAGAGCTTTCCAAGGAGGCAGGGCTTTCCCTCCTGGCTCTTCGGGTGTGGGAGCTGTCGCCAGAGCCGCGGCCGTACCGGAAAAAGCTTCGCAGGCTGGCGCGGCGACGCCACGTGGGCGCTGGTGTCGCCGAGGCTGACAGCTGCCGGAAAGCCCGCAGCCCCACGGGCTGTGGGGCCATGCGAGTGGCTGCCAAAGAGCTTTCCAAGGAGGCACGGCTTTCCCTCCTGGCTCTTCGGGCGTGGGAGCTGTCGCCAGAGCCGCGGCCCTACCGGAAAATGCTTTACAGGCTGTCGTGGCGGTGCCACGTGGTCGCCGGTGTCGCCGAGGCTGACAGCCGCCGGAAAGCCCGCAGCCCCACGGGCTGTGGGGCCACGCGAGCGGCTGCCAAAGAGCTTTCCAACGAGGCACGGCTTTCCCTCCTGGCTCTTCGGGCGTGGGAGCTGTTGCCAGAGCCGTGGCCCTACTGGAAAATGCTTTAAAGGCTGGCGCGGCGGCGCCACGTGGGCGCCGGTGTCGCCGAGGCTGACGGCCGCCGGAAAGCCCGCAGCCCCACGGGCTGTTGGGCCACGCGAGCGGCTGCCAAAGAGCTTTCCAAGGAGGCACGGCTTTCCCTCCTGGCTCTTCGGGTGTGGGAGCTGTCGCCAGAGCCGCGGCCCTACCGGAAAATGCTTCGCAGGCTGGCGCGGCGGCGCCACGTGGGCGCCGGTGTCGTCGAGGCTGACGGCCGCCGGAAAGCCCGCAGCCCCACGGGCTGTGGGGCCATGCGAGCGGCTGCCAAAGAGCTTTCCAACGAGGCACGGCTTTCCCTCCTGGCTCTTCGGGCGTGGGAGCTGTCGCCAGAGCCGCGGCCCTACCGGAAAATGCTTCGCAGGCTGGCGTGGCGGCGCCACGTGGGCGCTGGTGTCGCCGAGGCTGACGGCCGCCGGAAAACCCGCAGCCCCACGGGCTGTGGGGCTATGCGAGTGTCTGCCAAAGAGCTTTCCAAGGAGGCACGGCTTTCCCTCCTGGCTCTTCGGGCGTGGGAGCTGTTGCCAGAGCCGTGGCCCTACTGGAAAATGCTTCGCAGGCTGGCGCGGCGGCGCCACGTGGGCGCCGGTGTCGCCGAGGCTGACGGCCGCCGGAAAGCCCGCAGCCCCACGGGCTGTGGGGCCACGCGAGCGGCTGCCAAAGAGCTTTCCAAGGAGGCACGGCTTTCCCTCCTGGCTCTTCGGGTGTGGGAGCTGTCGCCAGAGCCGCGGCCCTACCGGAAAATGCTTCGCAGGCTGGCGTGGCGGCACCACGTGGGCGCCGGTGTCGCCGAATTTGACGGCCGCCGGAAAGCCCGCAGCCCCACGGCCTGTGGGGCCACGCGAGCGGCTGCCAAAGAGCTTTCCAAGGAGGCACGGCTTTCCCTCCTGGCTCTTCGGGCGTGGGAGCTGTCGCCAGAGCCGCAGCCCTACTGGAAAATGCTTCGTAGGCTGGCGCGGCGGTGCCACGTGGGCGCCGGTGTCGCCGAGGCTGACGGCCGCCGGAAAGCCCGCAGCCCCACGGGCTGTGGGGCCACGCGAGCGGCTGCCAAAGAGCTTTCCAAGGAGGCACGGCTTTCCCTCCTGGCTCTTCGGGCGTGGGAGCTGTCGCCAGAGCCGCAGCCCTACCGGAAAATGCTTCGCAGGCTGGCGCGGCGGCGCCACGTGGGCGCCGGTGTCGCCGAGGCTGACGGCCGCCGGAAAACCCGCAGCCCCACGGGCTGTGGGGCTACGCGAGTGGCTGCCAAAGAGCTTTCCAAGGAGGCACGGCTTTCCCTCCTGGCTCTTCGGGTGTGGGAGCTGTCGCCAGAGCCGCGGCCGTACCGGAAAAAGCTTCGCAGGCTGGCGCGGCGACGCCACGTGGGCGCTGGTGTCGCCGAGGCTGACAGCTGCCGGAAAGCCCGCAGCCCCACGGGCTGTGGGGCCATGCGAGTGGCTGCCAAAGAGCTTTCCAAGGAGGCACGGCTTTCCCTCCTGGCTCTTCGGGCGTGGGAGCTGTCGCCAGAGCCGCGGCCCTACCGGAAAATGCTTTACAGGCTGTCGTGGCGGTGCCACGTGGTCGCCGGTGTCGCCGAGGCTGACATCCGCCGGAAAGCCCGCAGCCCCACGGGCTGTGGGGCCACGCGAGCGGCTGCCAAAGAGCTTTCCAACGAGGCACGGCTTTCCCTCCTGGCTCTTCGGGCGTGGGAGCTGTTGCCAGAGCCGTGGCCCTACTGGAAAATGCTTTAAAGGCTGGCGCGGCGGCGCCACGTGGGCGCCGGTGTCGCCGAGGCTGACGGCCGCCGGAAAGCCCGCAGCCCCACGGGCTGTTGGGCCACGCGAGCGGCTGCCAAAGAGCTTTCCAAGGAGGCACGGCTTTCCCTCCTGGCTCTTCGGGTGTGGGAGCTGTCGCCAGAGCCGCGGCCCTACCGGAAAATGCTTCGCAGGCTGGCGCGGCGGCGCCACGTGGGCGCCGGTGTCGTCGAGGCTGACGGCCGCCGGAAAGCCCGCAGCCCCACGGGCTGTGGGGCCATGCGAGCGGCTGCCAAAGAGCTTTCCAACGAGGCACGGCTTTCCCTCCTGGCTCTTCGGGCGTGGGAGCTGTCGCCAGAGCCGCGGCCCTACCGGAAAATGCTTCGCAGGCTGGCGTGGCGGCGCCACGTGGGCGCTGGTGTCGCCGAGGCTGACGGCCGCCGGAAAACCCGCAGCCCCACGGGCTGTGGGGCTATGCGAGTGTCTGCCAAAGAGCTTTCCAACGAGGCACGGCTTTCCCTCCTGGCTCTTCGGGCGTGGGAGCTGTTGCCAGAGCCGTGGCCCTACTGGAAAATGCTTCGCAGGCTGGCGCGGCGGCGCCACGTGGGCGCTGGTGTCGCCGAGGCTGACGGCCGCCGGAAAGCCCGCAGCCCCACGGGCTGTGGGGCCACGCGAGCGGCTGCCAAAGAGCTTTCCAAGGAGGCACGGCTTTCCCTCCTGGCTCTTCGGGTGTGGGAGCTGTCGCCAGAGCCGCGGCCCTACCGGAAAATGCTTCGCAGGCTGGCGCGGCGGCGCCACGTGGGCGCCGGTGTCGTCGAGGGTGACGGCCGCCGGAAAGCCCGCAGCCCCACGGGCTGTGGGGCCACGCGAGTGGCTGCCTAAGAGCTTTCCAACGAGGCACGGCTTTCCCTCCTGGCTCTTTGGGCGTGGGATCTGTCACCAGAGCCGCGGCCCTACCGGAAAATGCTTTACAGGCTGGCGTGGCGGCACCACGTGGGTGCCGGTGTCGCCGAATTTGACGGCCGCCGGAAAGCCCGCAGCCCCACGGGCTGTGGGGCCACGCGAGCGGCTGCCAAAGAGCTTTCCAAGGAGGCACGGCTTTCCCTCCTGGCTCTTCGGGCGTGGGAGCTGTCGCCAGAGCCGCAGCCCTACTGGAAAATGCTTCGTAGGCTGGCGCGGCGGTGCCACGTGGGCGCCGGTGTCGCCGAGGCTGACGGCCGCCGGAAAGCCCGCAGCCCCACGGGCTGTGGGGCCACGCGAGCGGCTGCCAAAGAGCTTTCCAAGGAGGCACGGCTTTCCCTCCTGGCTCTTCGGGCGTGGGAGCTGTCGCCAGAGCCGCAGCCCTACTGGAAAATGCTTCGTAGGCTGGCGCGGCGGTGCCACGTGGGCGCCGGTGTCGCCGAGGCTGACAGCTGCCGGAAAGCCCGCAGCCCCACGGGCTGTGGGGCCATGCGAGTGGCTGCCAAAGAGCTTTCCAAGGAGGCACGGCTTTCCCTCCTGGCTCTTCGGGCGTGGGAGCTGTCGCCAGAGCCGCGGCCCTACCGGAAAATGCTTTACAGGCTGTCGTGGCGGTGCCACGTGGTCGCCGGTGTCGCCGAGGCTGACAGCCGCCGGAAAGCCCGCAGCCCCACGGGCTGTGGGGCCACGCGAGCGGCTGCCAAAGAGCTTTCCAACGAGGCACGGCTTTCCCTCCTGGCTCTTCGGGCGTGGGAGCTGTTGCCAGAGCCGTGGCCCTACTGGAAAATGCTTTAAAGGCTGGCGCGGCGGCGCCACGTGGGCGCCGGTGTCGCCGAGGCTGACGGCCGCCGGAAAGCCCGCAGCCCCACGGGCTGTTGGGCCACGCGAGCGGCTGCCAAAGAGCTTTCCAAGGAGGCACGGCTTTCCCTCCTGGCTCTTCGGGTGTGGGAGCTGTCGCCAGAGCCGCGGCCCTACCGGAAAATGCTTCGCAGGCTGGCGCGGCGGCGCCACGTGGGCGCCGGTGTCGTCGAGGCTGACGGCCGCCGGAAAGCCCGCAGCCCCACGGGCTGTGGGGCCATGCGAGCGGCTGCCAAAGAGCTTTCCAACGAGGCACGGCTTTCCCTCCTGGCTCTTCGGGCGTGGGAGCTGTCGCCAGAGCCGCGGCCCTACCGGAAAATGCTTCGCAGGCTGGCGTGGCGGCGCCACGTGGGCGCTGGTGTCGCCGAGGCTGACGGCCGCCGGAAAACCCGCAGCCCCACGGGCTGTGGGGCTATGCGAGTGTCTGCCAAAGAGCTTTCCAAGGAGGCACGGCTTTCCCTCCTGGCTCTTCGGGCGTGGGAGCTGTTGCCAGAGCCGTGGCCCTACTGGAAAATGCTTCGCAGGCTGGCGCGGCGGCGCCACGTGGGCGCCGGTGTCGCCGAGGCTGACGGCCGCCGGAAAGCCCGCAGCCCCACGGGCTGTGGGGCCACGCGAGCGGCTGCCAAAGAGCTTTCCAAGGAGGCACGGCTTTCCCTCCTGGCTCTTCGGGTGTGGGAGCTGTCGCCAGAGCCGCGGCCCTACCGGAAAATGCTTCGCAGGCTGGCGTGGCGGCACCACGTGGGCGCCGGTGTCGCCGAATTTGACGGCCGCCGGAAAGCCCGCAGCCCCACGGCCTGTGGGGCCACGCGAGCGGCTGCCAAAGAGCTTTCCAAGGAGGCACGGCTTTCCCTCCTGGCTCTTCGGGCGTGGGAGCTGTCGCCAGAGCCGCAGCCCTACTGGAAAATGCTTCGTAGGCTGGCGCGGCGGTGCCACGTGGGCGCCGGTGTCGCCGAGGCTGACGGCCGCCGGAAAGCCCGCAGCCCCACGGGCTGTGGGGCCACGCGAGCGGCTGCCAAAGAGCTTTCCAAGGAGGCACGGCTTTCCCTCCTGGCTCTTCGGGCGTGGGAGCTGTCGCCAGAGCCGCAGCCCTACCGGAAAATGCTTCGCAGGCTGGCGCGGCGGCGCCACGTGGGCGCCGGTGTCGCCGAGGCTGACGGCCGCCGGAAAACCCGCAGCCCCACGGGCTGTGGGGCTACGCGAGTGGCTGCCAAAGAGCTTTCCAAGGAGGCACGGCTTTCCCTCCTGGCTCTTCGGGTGTGGGAGCTGTCGCCAGAGCCGCGGCCGTACCGGAAAAAGCTTCGCAGGCTGGCGCGGCGACGCCACGTGGGCGCTGGTGTCGCCGAGGCTGACAGCTGCCGGAAAGCCCGCAGCCCCACGGGCTGTGGGGCCATGCGAGTGGCTGCCAAAGAGCTTTCCAAGGAGGCACGGCTTTCCCTCCTGGCTCTTCGGGCGTGGGAGCTGTCGCCAGAGCCGCGGCCCTACCGGAAAATGCTTTACAGGCTGTCGTGGCGGTGCCACGTGGTCGCCGGTGTCGCCGAGGCTGACATCCGCCGGAAAGCCCGCAGCCCCACGGGCTGTGGGGCCACGCGAGCGGCTGCCAAAGAGCTTTCCAACGAGGCACGGCTTTCCCTCCTGGCTCTTCGGGCGTGGGAGCTGTTGCCAGAGCCGTGGCCCTACTGGAAAATGCTTTAAAGGCTGGCGCGGCGGCGCCACGTGGGCGCCGGTGTCGCCGAGGCTGACGGCCGCCGGAAAGCCCGCAGCCCCACGGGCTGTTGGGCCACGCGAGCGGCTGCCAAAGAGCTTTCCAAGGAGGCACGGCTTTCCCTCCTGGCTCTTCGGGTGTGGGAGCTGTCGCCAGAGCCGCGGCCCTACCGGAAAATGCTTCGCAGGCTGGCGCGGCGGCGCCACGTGGGCGCCGGTGTCGTCGAGGCTGACGGCCGCCGGAAAGCCCGCAGCCCCACGGGCTGTGGGGCCATGCGAGCGGCTGCCAAAGAGCTTTCCAACGAGGCACGGCTTTCCCTCCTGGCTCTTCGGGCGTGGGAGCTGTCGCCAGAGCCGCGGCCCTACCGGAAAATGCTTCGCAGGCTGGCGTGGCGGCGCCACGTGGGCGCTGGTGTCGCCGAGGCTGACGGCCGCCGGAAAACCCGCAGCCCCACGGGCTGTGGGGCTATGCGAGTGTCTGCCAAAGAGCTTTCCAACGAGGCACGGCTTTCCCTCCTGGCTCTTCGGGCGTGGGAGCTGTTGCCAGAGCCGTGGCCCTACTGGAAAATGCTTCGCAGGCTGGCGCGGCGGCGCCACGTGGGCGCTGGTGTCGCCGAGGCTGACGGCCGCCGGAAAGCCCGCAGCCCCACGGGCTGTGGGGCCACGCGAGCGGCTGCCAAAGAGCTTTCCAAGGAGGCACGGCTTTCCCTCCTGGCTCTTCGGGTGTGGGAGCTGTCGCCAGAGCCGCGGCCCTACCGGAAAATGCTTCGCAGGCTGGCGCGGCGGCGCCACGTGGGCGCCGGTGTCGTCGAGGGTGACGGCCGCCGGAAAGCCCGCAGCCCCACGGGCTGTGGGGCCACGCGAGTGGCTGCCTAAGAGCTTTCCAACGAGGCACGGCTTTCCCTCCTGGCTCTTTGGGCGTGGGATCTGTCACCAGAGCCGCGGCCCTACCGGAAAATGCTTTACAGGCTGGCGTGGCGGCACCACGTGGGTGCCGGTGTCGCCGAATTTGACGGCCGCCGGAAAGCCCGCAGCCCCACGGGCTGTGGGGCCACGCGAGCGGCTGCCAAAGAGCTTTCCAAGGAGGCACGGCTTTCCCTCCTGGCTCTTCGGGCGTGGGAGCTGTCGCCAGAGCCGCAGCCCTACTGGAAAATGCTTCGTAGGCTGGCGCGGCGGTGCCACGTGGGCGCCGGTGTCGCCGAGGCTGACGGCCGCCGGAAAGCCCGCAGCCCCACGGGCTGTGGGGCCACGCGAGCGGCTGCCAAAGAGCTTTCCAAGGAGGCACGGCTTTCCCTCCTGGCTCTTCGGGCGTGGGAGCTGTCGCCAGAGCCGCAGCCCTACTGGAAAATGCTTCGTAGGCTGGCGCGGCGGTGCCACGTGGGCGCCGGTGTCGCCGAGGCTGACGGCCGCCGGAAAGCCCGCAGCCCCACGGGCTGTGGGGCTATGCGAGTGGCTGCCAAAGAGCTTTCCAAGGAGGCACGGCTTTCCCTCCTGGCTCTTCGGGTGTGGGAGCTGTCGCCAGAGCCGCGGCCGTACCGGAAAAAGCTTCGCAGGCTGGCGCGGCGACGCCACGTGGGCGCTGGTGTCGCCGAGGCTGACAGCTGCCGGAAAGCCCGCAGCCCCACGGGCTGTGGGGCCATGCGAGTGGCAGCCAAAGAGCTTTCCAAGGAGGCACGGCTTTCCCTCCTGGCTCTTCGGGCGTGGGAGCTGTCGCCAGAGCCGCGGCCCTACCGGAAAATGCTTTACAGGCTGTCGTGGCGGTGCCACGTGGTCGCCGGTGTCGCCGAGGCTGACAGCCGCCGGAAAACCCGTAGCCCCACGGGCTGTGGGGCCACGCGAGCGGCTGCCAAAGAGCTTTCCAAGGAGGCACGGCTTTCCCTCCTGGCTCTTCGGGCGTGGGAGCTGTTGCCAGAGCCGTGGCCCTACTGGAAAATGCTTTAAAGGCTGGCGCGGCGGCGCCACGTGGGCGCCGGTGTCGCCGAGGCTGACGGCCGCCGGAAAGCCCGCAGCCCCACGGGCTGTTGGGCCACGCGAGCGGCTGCCAAAGAGCTTTCCAAGGAGGCACGGCTTTCCCTCCTGGCTCTTCGGGTGTGGGAGCTGTCGCCAGAGCCGCGGCCCTACCGGAAAATGCTTCGCAGGCTGGCGCGGCGGCGCCACGTGGGCGCCGGTGTCGTCGAGGCTGACGGCCGCCGGAAAGCCCGCAGCCCCACGGACTGTGGGGCCATGCGAGTGGCTGCCAAAGAGCTTTCCAACGAGGCACAGCTTTCCCTCCTGGCTCTTCGGGCGTGTGAGCTGTTGCCAGAGCCGTGGCCCTACTGGAAAATGCTTTAAAGGCTGGCGCGGCGGCGCCACGTGGGCGCCGGTGTCGCCGAGGCTGACGGCCGCCGGAATGCCCGCAGCCCCACGGGCTGTGGGGCCACGCGAGCGGCTGCCAAAGAGCTTTCCAAGGAGGCACGGCTTTCCCTCCTGGCTCTTCGGGTGTGGGAGCTGTCGCCAGAGCCGCGGCCCTACCGGAAAATGCTTCGCAGGCTGGCGCGGCGGCGCCACGTGGGCGCCGGTGTCGTCGAGGGTGACGGCCGCCGGAAAGCCCGCAGCCCCACAGGCTGTGGGGCCATGCGAGCGGCTGCCAAAGAGCTTTCCAACGAGGCACGGCTTTCCCTCCTGGCTCTTCGGGCGTGGGAGCTGTCGCCAGAGCCGCGGCCCTACCGGAAAATGCTTTGCAGGCTGGCGTGGCGGCGCCACGTGGGCGCCGGTGTCGCCGAGGCTGACGGCCGCCGGAAAGCCCGCAGCCCCACGGGCTGTGGGGCCACGCGAGTGGCTGCCTAAGAGCTTTCCAACGAGGCACGGCTTTCCCTCCTGGCTCTTTGGGCGTGGGATCTGTCACCAGAGCCGCGGCCCTACCGGAAAATGCTTCGCAGGCTGGCGTGGCGGCACCACGTGGTTGCCGGTGTCGCCGAATTTGACGGCCGCCGGAAAGCCCGCAGCCCCACGGGCTGTGGGGCCACGCGAGCGGCTGCCAAAGAGCTTTCCAAGGAGGCACGGCTTTCCCTCCTGGCTCTTCGGGCGTGGGAGCTGTCGCCAGAGCCGCAGCCCTACCGGAAAATGCTTCGCAGGCTGGTGCGGCGGCGCCACGTGGGCGCCGGTGTCGCCGAGGCTGACGGCCGCCGGAAAACCCGCAGCCCCACGGGCTGTGGGGCTATGCGAGTGGCTGCCAAAGAGCTTTCCAAGGAGGCACGGCTTTCCCTCCTGGCTCTTCGGGTGTGGGAGCTGTCGCCAGAGCCGCGGCCGTACCGGAAAATGCTTCGCAGGCTGGCGCGGTGACGCCACGTGGGCGCTGGTGTCGCCGAGGCTGACAGCTGCCGGAAAGCCCGCAGCCCCACGGGCTGTGGGGCCATGCGAGTGGCTGCCAAAGAGCTTTCCAAGGAGGCACGGCTTTCCCTCCTGGCTCTTCGGGCGTGGGAGCTGTCGCCAGAGCCGCGGCCCTACCGGAAAATGCTTTACAGGCTGTCGTGGCGGTGCCACGTGGGCGCCGGTGTCGCCGAGGCTGACGGCCGCCGGAAAGCCCGCAGCCCCAGGGGCTGTGGGGCCACGCGAGCGGCTGCCAAAGAGCTTTCCAACGAGGCACGGCTTTCCCTCCTGGCTCTTCGGGCGTGGGAGCTGTCGCCAGAGCCGCGGCCCTACCGGAAAATGCTTCGCAGTCTGGCGCGGCGGCGCCACGTGGGCGCCGGTGTCGCCGAATCTGACGGCCGCCGGAAAGCCCGCAGACCCACGGGCTGTGGGGCCACGCGAGCGGCTGCCAAAGACCTTTCCAAGGAGGCACGGCTTTCCCTCCTGGCTCTTCGGGCGTGGGAGCTGTCGCCAGAGCCACGGCCCTACCGGAAAATGCTTCGCAGGCTGGCATGGCGGCGCCACGTGGTCGCCGGTGTCGCCGAGGCTGACGGCCGCCGGAAAGCCCGCAGCCCCACGGGCTGTGGGGCCACGCGAGTGGCTGCCTAAGAGCTTTCCAAGGAGGCACGGCTTTCCCTCCTGGCTCTTCGGGCGTGGGATCTGTCACCAGAGCCGCGGCCCTACCGGAAAATGCTTCGCAGGCTGGCGTGGCGGCGCCACGTGGGCGCTGGTGTCGCCGAGGCTGACGGCCGCCGGAAAACCCGCAGCCCCACGGGCTGTGGGGCTATGCGAGTGGCTGCCAAAGAGCTTTCCAAGGAGGCACGGCTTTCCCTCCTGGCTCTTCGGGCGTGGGAGCTGTTGCCAGAGCCGTGGCCCTACTGGAAAATGCTTTAAAGGCTCGCGGGGCGGCGCCACGTGGGCGCCGGTGTCGCCGAGGCTGACGGCCGCCGGAAAGCCCGCAGCCCCACGGGCTGTGGGGCCACGCGAGCGGCTGCCAAAGAGCTTTCCAAGGAGGCACGGCTTTCCCTCCTGGCTCTTCGGGTGTGGGAGCTGTCGCCAGAGCCGCGGCCCTACCGGAAAATGCTTCGCAGGCTGGCGCGGCGGCGCCACCTGGGCGCCGGTGTCGTCGAGGGTGACGGCCGCCGGAAAGCCCGCAGCCCCACGGGCTGTGGGGCCATGCGAGCGGCTGCCAAAGAGCTTTCCAACGAGGCACGGCTTTCCCTCCTGGCTCTTCGGGCGTGGGAGCTGTCGCCAGAGCCGCGGCCCTATCGGAAAATGCTTCGCAGGCTGGCGCGGCGGCGCCACGTGGGCGCCGGTGGCGCCGAGGCTGACGGCCGCCGGAAAGCCCGCAGCCCCACGGGCTGTGGGGCCACGCGAGTGGCTGCCTAAGAGCTTTCCAACGAGGCACGGCTTTCCCTCCTGGCTCTTCGGGCGTGGGATCTGTCACCAGAGCCGCGGCCCTACCGGAAAATGCTTCGCAGGCTGGCGTGGCGGCACCACGCGGGCGCCGGTGTCGCCGAATTTGACGGCCGCCGGAAAGCCCGCAGCCCCACGGGCTGTGGGGCCACGCGAGCGGCTGCCAAAGAGCTTTCCAAGGAGGCACGGCTTTCCCTCCTGGCTCTTCGGGCGTGGGAGCTGTCGCCAGAGCCGCAGCCCTACTGGAAAATGCTTCGTAGGCTGGCGCGGCGGTGCCACGTGGGCGCCGGTGTCGCCGAGGCTGACGGCCGCCGGAAAGCCCGCAGCCCCACGGGCTGTGGGTCCACGCGAGCGGCTGCCAAAGAGCTTTCCAAGGAGGCACGGCTTTCCCTCCTGGCTCTTCGGGCGTGGGAGCTGTCGCCAGAGCCGCAGCCCTACCGGAAAATGCTTCGCAGGCTGGCGCGGCGGCGCCACGTGGGCGCCGGTGTCGCCGAGGCTGACGGCCGCCGGAAAACCCGCAGCCCCACGGGCTGTGGGGCTATGCGAGTGGCTGCCAAAGAGCTTTCCAAGGAGGCACGGCTTTCCCTCCTGGCTCTTCGGGTGTGGGAGCTGTCGCCAGAGCCGCGGCCGTACCGGAAAATGCTTCGCAGGCTGGCGCGGCGACGCCACGTGGGCGCTGGTGTCGCCGAGGCTGACAGCTGCCGGAAAGCCCGCAGCCCCACGGGCTGTGGGGCCATGCGAGTGGCTGCCAAAGAGCTTTCCAAGGAGGCACGGCTTTCCCTCCTGGCTCTTCGGGCGTGGGAGCTGTCGCCAGAGCCGCGGCCCTACCGGAAAATGCTTTACAGGCTGTCGTGGCGGTGCCACGTGGGCGCCGGTGTCGCCGAGGCTGACGGCCGCCGGAAAGCCCGCAGCCCCACGGGCTGTGGGGCCACGCGAGCGGCTGCCTAAGAGCTTTCCAACGAGGCACGGCTTTCCCTCCTGGCTCTTCGGGCGTGGGATCTGTCACCAGAGCCGCGGCCCTACCGGAAAATGCTTCGCAGGCTGGCGTGGCGGCACCACGTGGGCGCCGGTGTCGCCGAATTTGACGGCCGCCGGAAAGCCCGCGGCCCCACGGGCTGTGGGGCCACGCGAGCGGCTGCCAAAGAGCTTTCCAAGGAGGCACGGCTTTCCCTCCTGGCTCTTCGGGTGTGGGAGCTGTCGCCAGAGCCGCGGCCGTACCGGAAAAAGCTTCGCAGGCTGGCGCGGCGACGCCACGTGGGCGCTGGTGTCGCCGAGGCTGACAGCTGCCGGAAAGCCCGCAGCCCCACGGGCTGTGGGGCCATGCGAGTGGCTGCCAAAGAGCTTTCCAAGGAGGCACGGCTTTCCCTCCTGGCTCTTCGGGCGTGGGAGCTGTCGCCAGAGCCGCGGCCCTACCGGAAAATGCTTTACAGGCTGTCGTGGCGGTGCCACGTGGTCGCCGGTGTCGCCGAGGCTGACAGCCGCCGGAAAACCCGCAGCCCCACGGGCTGTGGGGCCACGCGAGCGGCTGCCAAAGAGCTTTCGAACGAGGCACGGCTTTCCCTCCTGGCTCTTCGGGCGTGGGAGCTGTTGCCAGAGCCGTGGCCCTACTGGAAAATGCTTTAAAGGCTGGCGCGGCGGCGCCACGTGGGCGCCGGTGTCGCCGAGGCTGACGGCCGCCGGAAAGCCCGCAGCCCCACGGGCTGTTGGGCCACGCGAGCGGCTGCCAAAGAGCTTTCCAAGGAGGCACGGCTTTCCCTCCTGGCTCTTCGGGTGTGGGAGCTGTCGCCAGAGCCGCGGCCCTACCGGAAAATGCTTCGCAGGCTGGCGCGGCGGCGCCACGTGGGCGCCGGTGTCGTCGAGGCTGACGGCCGCCGGAAAGCCCGCAGCCCCACGGGCTGTGGGGCCATGCGAGTGGCTGCCAAAGAGCTTTCCAACGAGGCACGGCTTTCCCTCCTGGCTCTTCGGGCGTGGGAGCTGTTGCCAGAGCCGTGGCCCTACTGGAAAATGCTTTAAAGGCTGGCGCGGCGGCGCCACGTGGGCGCCGGTGTCGCCGAGGCTGACGGCCGCCGGAAAGCCCGCAGCCCCACGGGCTGTGGGGCCACGCGAGCGGCTGCCAAAGAGCTTTCCAAGGAGGCACGGCTTTCCCTCCTGGCTCTTCGGGCGTGGGAGCTGTCGCCAGAGCCGCAGCCCTACCGGAAAATGCTTCGCAGGCTGGCGCGGCGGCGCCACGTGGGCGCCGGTGTCGCCGAGGCTGACGGCCGCCGGAAAACCCGCAGCCCCACGGGCTGTGGGGCTATGCGAATGGCTGCCAAAGAGCTTTCCAATGAGGCACGGCTTTCCCTCCTGGCTCTTCGGGCGTGGGAGCTGTCGCCAGAGCCGCGGCCCTACCGGAAAATGCTTTACAGGCTGTCGTGGCGGTGCCACGTGGGCGCCGGTGTCGCCGAGGCTGACGGCCGCCGGAAAGCCCGCAGCCCCACGGGCTGTGGGGCCACGCGAGCGGCTGCCTAAGAGCTTTCCAACGAGGCACGGCTTTCCCTCCTGGCTCTTCGGGCGTGGGATCTGTCACCAGAGCCGCGGCCCTACCGGAAAATGCTTCGCAGGCTGGCGTGGCGGCACCACGTGGGCGCCGGTGTCGCCGAATTTGACGGCCGCCGGAAAGCCCGCGGCCCCACGGGCTGTGGGGCCACGCGAGCGGCTGCCAAAGAGCTTTCCAAGGAGGCACGGCTTTCCCTCCTGGCTCTTCGGGTGTGGGAGCTGTCGCCAGAGCCGCGGCCGTACCGGAAAAAGCTTCGCAGGCTGGCGCGGCGACGCCACGTGGGCGCTGGTGTCGCCGAGGCTGACAGCTGCCGGAAAGCCCGCAGCCCCACGGGCTGTGGGGCCATGCGAGTGGCTGCCAAAGAGCTTTCCAAGGAGGCACGGCTTTCCCTCCTGGCTCTTCGGGCGTGGGAGCTGTCGCCAGAGCCGCGGCCCTACCGGAAAATGCTTTACAGGCTGTCGTGGCGGTGCCACGTGGTCGCCGGTGTCGCCGAGGCTGACAGCCGCCGGAAAACCCGCAGCCCCACGGGCTGTGGGGCCACGCGAGCGGCTGCCAAAGAGCTTTCGAACGAGGCACGGCTTTCCCTCCTGGCTCTTCGGGCGTGGGAGCTGTTGCCAGAGCCGTGGCCCTACTGGAAAATGCTTTAAAGGCTGGCGCGGCGGCGCCACGTGGGCGCCGGTGTCGCCGAGGCTGACGGCCGCCGGAAAGCCCGCAGCCCCACGGGCTGTTGGGCCACGCGAGCGGCTGCCAAAGAGCTTTCCAAGGAGGCACGGCTTTCCCTCCTGGCTCTTCGGGTGTGGGAGCTGTCGCCAGAGCCGCGGCCCTACCGGAAAATGCTTCGCAGGCTGGCGCGGCGGCGCCACGTGGGCGCCGGTGTCGTCGAGGCTGACGGCCGCCGGAAAGCCCGCAGCCCCACGGGCTGTGGGGCCATGCGAGTGGCTGCCAAAGAGCTTTCCAACGAGGCACGGCTTTCCCTCCTGGCTCTTCGGGCGTGGGAGCTGTTGCCAGAGCCGTGGCCCTACTGGAAAATGCTTTAAAGGCTGGCGCGGCGGCGCCACGTGGGCGCCGGTGTCGCCGAGGCTGACGGCCGCCGGAAAGCCCGCAGACCCACGGGCTGTGGGGCCACGCGAGCGGCTGCCAAAGAGCTTTCCAAGGAGGCACGGCTTTCCCTCCTGGCTCTTCGGGCGTGGGAGCTGTCGCCAGAGCCGCGGCCCTACCGGAAAATGCTTCGCAGGCTGGCGCGGCGGCGCCACGTGGGCGCCGGTGTCGTCGAGGGTGACGGCCACCGGAAAGCCCGCAGCCCCACAGGCTGTGGGGCCATGCGAGCGGCTGCCAAAGAGCTTTCCAACGAGGCACGGCTTTCCCTCCTGGCTCTTCGGGCGTGGGAGCTGTCGCCAGAGCCGCGGCCCTACCGGAAAATGCTTCGCAGGCTGGCGTGGCGGCGCCACGTGGGCGCCGGTGGCGCCGAGGCTGACGGCCGCCGGAAAGCCCGCAGCCCCACGGGCTGTTGGGCCACGCGAGTGGCTGCCTAAGAGCTTTCCAACGAGGCACGGCTTTCCCTCCTGGATCTTTGGGCGTGGGATCTGTCACCAGAGCCGCGGCCCTACCGGAAAATGCTTCGCAGGCTGGCGTGGCGGCACCACGTGGGTGCCGGTGTCGCCGAATTTGACGGCCGCCGGAAAGCCCGCAGCCCCACGGGCTGTGGGGCCACGCGAGCGGCTGCCAAAGAGCTTTCCAACGAGGCACGGCTTTCCCTCCTGGCTCTTCGGGCGTGGGAGCTGTCGCCAGAGCCGCAGCCCTACCGGAAAATGCTTCGCAGGCTGGCGCGGCGGCGCCACGTGGGCGCCGGTGTCGCCGAGGCTGACGGCCGCCGGAAAACCCGCAGCCCCACGGGCTGTGGGGTATGCGAGTGGCTGCCAAAGAGCTTTCCAAGGAGGCACGGCTTTCCCTCCTGGCTCTTCGGGTGTGGGAGCTGTCGCCAGAGCCGCGGCCGTACCGGAAAATGCTTCGCAGGCTGGCGCGGCGACGCCACGTGGGCGCTGGTGTCGCCGAGGCCGACAGCTGCCGGAAAGCCCGCAGCCCCACGGGCTGTGGGGCCATGTGAGTGGCTGCCAAAGAGCTTTCCAAGGAGGCACGGCTTTCCCTCCTGGCTCTTCGGGCGTGGGAGCTGTCGCCAGAGCCGCGGCCCTACCGGAAAATGCTTTACAGGCTGTCGTGGCGGTGCCACGTGGGCGCCGGTGTCGCCGAGGCTGACGGCCGCCGGAAAGCCCGCAGCCCCAGGGGCTGTGGGGCCACGCGAGCGGCTGCCAAAGAGCTTTCCAACGAGGCACGGCTTTCCCTCCTGGCTCTTCGGGCGTGGGAGCTGTCGCCAGAGCCGCGGCCCTACCGGAAAATGCTTCGCAGGCTGGCGTGGCGGCACCACGTGGGAGCCGGTGTCGCCGAATTTGACGGCCGCCGGAAAGCCCGCAGCCCCACGGGCTGTGGGGCCACGCGAGCGGCTGCCAAAGAGCTTTCCAAGGAGGCACGGCTTTCCCTCCTGGCTCTTCGGGCGTGGGAGCTGTCGCCAGAGCCGCAGCCCTACTGGAAAATGCTTCGTAGGCTGGCGCGGCGGTGCCACGTGGGCGCCGGTGTCGCCGAGGCTGACGGCCGCCGGAAAGCCCGCAGCCCCACGGGCTGTGGGGCCACGCGAGCGGCTGCCAAAGAGCTTTCCAAGGAGGCACGGCTTTCCCTCCTGGCTCTTCGGGCGTGGGAGCTGTCGCCAGAGCCGCAGCCCTACCGGAAAATGCTTCGCAGGCTGGCGCGGCGGCGCCACGTGGGCGCCGGTGTCGCCGAGGCTGACGGCCGCCGGAAAACCCGCAGCCCCACGGGCTGTGGGGCTATGCGAATGGCTGCCAAAGAGCTTTCCAATGAGGCACGGCTTTCCCTCCTGGCTCTTCGGGTGTGGGAGCTGTCGCCAGAGCCGCGGCCGTACCGGAAAAAGCTTCGCAGGCTGGCGCGGCGACGCCACGTGGGCGCTGGTGTCACCGAGGCTGACAGCTGCCGGAAAGCCCGCAGCCCCACGGGCTGTGGGGCCATGCGAGTGGCTGCCAAAGAGCTTTCCAAGGAGGCACGGCTTTCCCTCCTGGCTCTTCGGGCGTGGGAGCTGTCGCCAGAGCCGCGGCCCTACCGGAAAATGCTTTACAGGCTGTCGTGGCGGTGCCACGTGGTCGCCGGTGTCGCCGAGGCTGACGGCCGCCGGAAAGCCCGCAGCCCCACGGGCTGTGGGGCCACGCGAGCGGCTGCCAAAGAGCTTTCCAACGAGGCACGGCTTTCCCTCCTGGCTCTTCGGGCGTGGGAGCTGTCGCCAGAGCCGCGGCCCTACCGGAAAATGCTTCGCAGTCTGGCGCGGCAGCACCACGTGGGCGCCGGTGTCGCCGAATCTGACGGCCGCTGGAAAGCCCGCAGCCCCACGGGCTGTGGGGCCACGCGAGCGGCTGCCCAAGAGCTTTCCAACGAGGCACGGCTTTCCCTCCTGGCTCTTCGGGCGTGGGAGCTGTCGCCAGAGCCACGGCCCTACCGGAAAATGCTTCGCAGGCTGGCATGGCGGCGCCACGTGGTCGCCGGTGTCGCCGAGGCTGACGGCCGTCGGAAAGCCCGCAGCCCCACGGCCTGTGGGGCCACGCGAGTGGCTGCCTAAGAGCTTTCCAACGAGGCACGGCTTTCCCTCCTGGCTCTTTGGACGTGGGAGCTGTCGCCAGAGCCACGGCTCTACCGGAAAATGCTTCGCAGGCTGGTGTGGCGGCGCCACGTGGGCGCCGCTGTCGCCGAATTTGACGGCCGCCGGAAAGCCCGCAGCCCCACGGGCTGTGGGGCCACGCGAGCGGCTGCCAAAGAGCTTTCCAAGGAGGCACGGCTTTCCCTCCTGGCTCTTCGGGCGTGGGAGCTGTCGCCAGAGCCGCAGCCCTACTGGAAAATGCTTCGTAGGCTGGCGCGGCGGTGCCACGTGGGCGCCGGTGTCGCCGAGGCTGACGGCCGCCGGAAAGCCCGCAGCCCCACGGGCTGTGGGGCCACGCGAGCGGCTGCCAAAGAGCTTTCCAAGGAGGCACGGCTTTCCCTCCTGGCTCTTCGGGCGTGGGAGCTGTCGCCAGAGCCGCAGCCCTACCGGAAAATGCTTCGCAGGCTGGCGCGGCGGCGCCACGTGGGCGCCGGTGTCGCCGAGGCTGACGGCCGCCGGAAAACCCGCAGCCCCACGGGCTGTGGGGTATGCGAGTGGCTGCCAAAGAGCTTTCCAAGGAGGCACGGCTTTCCCTCCTGGCTCTTCGGGTGTGGGAGCTGTCGCCAGAGCCGCGGCCGTACCGGAAAATGCTTCGCAGGCTGGCGCGGCGACGCCACGTGGGCGCTGGTGTCACCGAGGCTGACAGCTGCCGGAAAGCCCGCAGCCCCACGGGCTGTGGGGCCACGCGAGCGGCTGCCAAAGAGCTTTCCAAGGAGGTACGGCTTTCCCTCCTGGCTCTTCGGGCGTGGGAGCTGTCGCCAGAGCCGCAGCCCTACCGGAAAATGCTTCGCAGGCTGGCGCGGCGGCGCCACGTGGGCGCCGGTGTCGCCGAGGCTGACGGCCGCCGGAAAACCCGCAGCCCCACGGGCTGTGGGGTATGCGAGCGGCTGCCAAAGAGCTTTCCAAGGAGGCACGGCTTTCCCTCCTGGCTCTTCGGGCGTGGGAGCTGTCGCCAGAGCCGCGGCCCTACCGGAAAATGCTTTACAGGCTGTCGTGGCGGTGCCACGTGGTCGCCGGTGTCGCCGAGGCTGACGGCCGCCGGAAAGCCCGCAGCCCCAGGGGCTGTGGGGCCACGCGAGCGGCTGCCAAAGAGCTTTCCAACGAGGCACGGCTTTCCCTCCTGGCTCTTCGGGCGTGGGAGCTGTCGCCAGAGCCGCGGCCCTACCGGAAAATGCTTCGCAGTCTGGCGCGGCAGCACCACGTGGGCGCCGGTGTCGCCGAATCTGACAGCCGCCGGAAAGCCCGCAGCCCCACGGGCTGTGGGGCCACGCGAGCGGCTGCCCAAGAGCTTTCCAACGAGGCACGGCTTTCCCTCCTGGCTCTTCGGGCGTGGGAGCTGTCGCCAGAGCCACGGCCCTACCGGAAAATGCTTCGCAGGCTGGCATGGCGGCGCCACGTGGGCACCGGTGTCGCCGAGGCTGACGGCCGTCGGAAAGCCCGCAGCCCCACGGGCTGTGGGGCCACGCGAGTGGCTGCCTAAGAGCTTTCCAACGAGGCACGGCTTTCCCTCCTGGCTCTTCGGGCGTGGGATCTGTCACCAGAGCCGCGGCTCTACCGGAAAATGCTTCGCAGGCTGGTGTGGCGGCGCCACGTGGGCGCCGCTGTCGCCGAATTTGACGGCCGCCGGAAAGCCCGCAGCCCCACGGGCTGTGGGGCCACGCGAGCGGCTGCCAAAGAGCTTTCCAAGGAGGCACGGCTTTCCCTCCTGGCTCTTCGGGCGTGGGAGCTGTCGCCAGAGCCGCAGCCCTACTGGAAAATGCTTCGTAGGCTGGCGCGGCGGTGCCACGTGGGCGCCGGTGTCGCCGAGGCTGACGGCCGCCGGAAAACCCGCAGCCCCACGGGCTGTGGGGTATGCGAGTGGCTGCCAAAGAGCTTTCCAAGGAGGCACGGCTTTCCCTCCTGGCTCTTCGGGTGTGGGAGCTGTCGCCAGAGCCGCGGCCGTACCGGAAAATGCTTCGCAGGCTGGCGCGGCGACGCCACGTGGGCGCTGGTGTCGCCGAGGCCGACAGCTGCCGGAAAGCCCGCAGCCCCACGGGCTGTGGGGCCATGCGAGTGGCTGCCAAAGAGCTTTCCAAGGAGGCACGGCTTTCCCTCCTGGCTCTTCGGGCGTGGGAGCTGTCGCCAGAGCCGCGGCCCTACCGGAAAATGCTTTACAGGCTGTCGTGGCGGTGCCACGTGGGCGCCGGTGTCGCCGAGGCTGACGGCCGCCGGAAAGCCCGCAGCCCCAGGGGCTGTGGGGCCACGCGAGCGGCTGCCAAAGAGCTTTCCAACGAGGCACGGCTTTCCCTCCTGGCTCTTCGGGCGTGGGAGCTGTCGCCAGAGCCGCGGCCCTACCGGAAAATGCTTCGCAGGCTGGCGTGGCGGCACCACGTGGGCGCCGGTGTCGCCGAATTTGACGGCCGCCGGAAAGCCCGCAGCCCCACGGGCTGTGGGGCCACGCGAGCGGCTGCCAAAGAGCTTTCCAAGGAGGCACGGCTTTCCCTCCTGGCTCTTCGGGCGTGGGAGCTGTCGCCAGAGCCGCAGCCCTACTGGAAAATGCTTCGTAGGCTGGCGCGGCGGTGCCACGTGGGCGCCGGTGTCGCCGAGGGTGACGGCCGCCGGAAAGCCCGCAGCCCCACGGGCTGTGGGGCCACGCGAGCGGCTGCCAAAGAGCTTTCCAAGGAGGCACGGCTTTCCCTCCTGGCTCTTCGGGCGTGGGAGCTGTCGCCAGAGCCGCAGCCCTACCGGAAAATGCTTCGCAGGCTGGCGCGGCGGCGCCACGTGGGCGCCGGTGTCGCCGAGGCTGACGGCCGCCGGAAAACGCGCAGCCCCACGGGCTGTGGGGTATGCGAGTGGCTGCCAAAGAGCTTTCCAAGGAGGCACGGCTTTCCCTCCTGGCTCTTCGGGCGTGGGAGCTGTCGCCAGAGCCGCGGCCCTACCGGAAAATGCTTTACAGGCTGTCGTGGCGGTGCCACGTGGTCGCCGGTGTCGCCGAGGCTGACGGCCGCCGGAAAGCCCGCAGCCCCACGGGCTGTGGGGCCACGCGAGCGGCTGCCCAAGAGCTTTCCAACGAGGCACGGCTTTCCCTCCTGGCTCTTCGGGCGTGGGAGCTGTCGCCAGAGCCACGGCCCTACCGGAAAATGCTTCGCAGGCTGGCATGGCGGCGCCACGTGGTCGCCGGTGTCGCCGAGGCTGACGGCCGTCGGAAAGCCCGCAGCCCCACGGGCTGTGGGGCCACGCGAGTGGCTGCCTAAGAGCTTTCCAACGAGGCACGGCTTTCCCTCCTGGCTCTTCGGGCGTGGGATCTGTCACCAGAGCCGCGGCTCTACCGGAAAATGCTTCGCAGGCTGGTGTGGCGGCGCCACGTGGGCGCCGCTGTCGCCGAATTTGACGGCCGCCGGAAAGCCCGCAGCCCCACGGGCTGTGGGGCCACGCGAGCGGCTGCCAAAGAGCTTTCCAAGGAGGCACGGCTTTCCCTCCTGGCTCTTCGGGCGTGGGAGCTGTCGCCAGAGCCGCAGCCCTACTGGAAAATGCTTCGTAGGCTGGCGCGGCGGTGCCACGTGGGCGCCGGTGTCGCCGAGGCTGACGGCCGCCGGAAAACCCGCAGCCCCACGGGCTGTGGGGTATGCGAGTGGCTGCCAAAGAGCTTTCCAAGGAGGCACGGCTTTCCCTCCTGGCTCTTCGGGTGTGGGAGCTGTCGCCAGAGCCGCGGCCGTACCGGAAAATGCTTCGCAGGCTGGCGCGGCGACGCCACGTGGGCGCTGGTGTCGCCGAGGCTGACAGCTGCCGGAAAGCCCGCAGCCCCACGGGCTGTGGGGCCATGCGAGTGGCTGCCAAAGAGCTTTCCAAGGAGGCACGGCTTTCCCTCCTGGCTCTTCGGGCGTGGGAGCTGTCGCCAGAGCCGCGGCCCTGCCGGAAAATGCTTTACAGGCTGTCGTGGCGGTGCCACGTGGGCGCCGGTGTCGCCGAGGCTGACGGCCGCCGGAAAGCCCGCAGCCCCAGGGGCTGTGGGGCCACGCGAGCGGCTGCCAAAGAGCTTTCCAACGAGGCACGGCTTTCCCTCCTGGCTCTTCGGGCGTGGGAGCTGTCGCCAGAGCCGCGGCCCTACCGGAAAATGCTTCGCAGGCTGGCGTGGCGGCACCACGTGGGCGCCGGTGTCGCCGAATTTGACGGCCGCCGGAAAGCCCGCAGCCCCACGGGCTGTGGGGCCACGCGAGCGGCTGCCAAAGAGCTTTCCAAGGAGGCACGGCTTTCCCTCCTGGCTCTTCGGGCGTGGGAGCTGTCGCCAGAGCCGCAGCCCTACTGGAAAATGCTTCGTAGGCTGGCGCGGCGGTGCCACGTGGGCGCCGGTGTCGCCGAGGGTGACGGCCGCCGGAAAGCCCGCAGCCCCACGGGCTGTGGGGCCACGCGAGCGGCTGCCAAAGAGCTTTCCAAGGAGGCACGGCTTTCCCTCCTGGCTCTTCGGGCGTGGGAGCTGTCGCCAGAGCCGCAGCCCTACCGGAAAATGCTTCGCAGGCTGGCGCGGCGGCGCCACGTGGGCGCCGGTGTCGCCGAGGCTGACGGCCGCCGGAAAACCCGCAGCCCCACGGGCTGTGGGGCTATGCGAGCGGCTGCCAAAGAGCTTTCCAAGGAGGCACGGCTTTCCCTCCTGGCTCTTCGGGTGTGGGAGCTGTCGCCAGAGCCGCGGCCGTACCGGAAAAAGCTTCGCAGTCTGGCGCGGCGACGCCACGTGGGCGCTGGTGTCACCGAGGCTGACAGCTGCCGGAAAGCCCGCAGCCCCACGGGCTGTGGGGCCATGCGAGTGGCTGCCAAAGAGCTTTCCAAGGAGGCACGGCTTTCCCTCCTGGCTCTTCGGGCGTGGGAGCTGTCGCCAGAGCCGCGGCCCTACCGGAAAATGCTTTACAGGCTGTCGTGGCGGTGCCACGTGGTCGCCGGTGTCGCCGAGGCTGACGGCCGCCGGAAAGCCCGCAGCCCCACGGGCTGTGGGGCCACGCGAGCGGCTGCCAAAGAGCTTTCCAAGGAGGCACGGCTTTCCCTCCTGGCTCTTCGGGCGTGGGAGCTGTCGCCAGAGCCGCGGCCCTACCGGAAAATGCTTCGCAGTCTGGCGCGGCAGCACCACGTGGGCGCCGGTGTCGCCGAGGTTGACGGCCGCCGGAAAGCCCGCAGCCCCACGGGCTGTGGGGCCACGCGAGTGGCTGCCTAAGAGCTTTCCAACGAGGCACGGCTTTCCCTCCTGGCTCTTCGGGCGTGGGAGCTGTCGCCAGAGCCACGGCCCTACCGGAAAATGCTTCGCAGGCTGGCATGGCGGCGCCACGTGGGCGCTGGTGTCGCCGAGGTTGACGGCCGCCGGAAAGCCCGCAGCCCCACGGGCTGTGGGGCCACGCGAGTGGCTGCCTAAGAGCTTTCCAAGGAGGCACGGCTTTCCCTCCTGGCTCTTCGGGCGTGGGATCTGTCACCAGAGCCGCGGCTCTACCGGAAAATGCTTCGCAGGCTGGTGTGGCGGCGCCACGTGGGCGCCGCTGTCGCTGAATTTGACGGCCGCCGGAAAGCCCGCAGCCCCACGGGCTGTTGGGCCACGCGAGCGGCTGCGAAAGAGCTTTCCAAGGAGGCACGGCTTTCCCTCCTGGCTCTTCGGGCGTGGGAGCTGTCGCCAGAGCCGCAGCCCTACTGGAAAATGCTTCGCCGGCTGGCGCGGCGGTGCCACGTGGGCGCCGGTATCGCCGAATCGGACGGTCGCCGGAAAGCCCGCAGCCCCACGGGCTGTGGGGCCACGCGAGTGGCTGCCAAAGAGGTTTCCAAGGAGGCACGGCTTTCCCTCCTGGCTCTTCGGGCGTGGGAGCTCTCGCCAGAGCTGCGGCCCTACCGGAAAATGCTTCGCAGGCTGGCGCGGCGGCGCCACGTGGGCGCCGGTGTCGCCGAGGCTGACGGCCGCCGGAAAGCCCACAGCCCCACGGGCTGTGGGGCCACGCGAGCGGCTGCCAAAGAGCTTTCCAAGGAGGCACGGCTTTCCCTCCTGGCTCTTCGGGCGTGGGAGCTGTCGCCAGAGCCGCGGCCCTACCGGAAAATGCTTTACAGGCTGTCGTGGCGGTGCCACGTGGTCGCCGGTGTCGCGGAGGCTGACGGCCGCCGGAAAGCCCGCAGCCCCACGGGCTGTGGGGCCACGCGAGCGGCTGCCAAAGAGCTTTCCAACGAGGCACGGCTTTCCCTCCTGGCTCTTCGGGCATGGGAGCTGTCGCCAGAGCCGCGGCCCTACCGGAAAATGCTTCGCAGTCTGGCGCGGCGGCGCCACGTGGGCGCCGGTGTCGCCGAATCTGACGGCCGCCGGAAAGCCCGCAGCCCCACGGGCTGTGGGGCCACGCGAGCGGCTGCCCAAGAGCTTTCCAACGAGGCACGGCTTTCCCTGCTGGCTCTTCGGGCGTGGGAGCTGTCGCCAGAGCCACGGCCCTACCGGAAAATGCTTCGCAGGCTGGCATGGCGGCGCCACGTGGGCGCCGGTGTCGCCGAGGCTGACGGCCGCCGGAAAGCCCGCAGCCCCACGGGCTGTGGGGCCACGCGAGTGGCTGCCTAAGAGCTTTCCAACGAGGCACGGCTTTCCCTCCTGGCTCTTCGGGCGTGGGATCTGTCACCAGAGCCGCGGCTCTACCGGAAAATGCTTCGCAGGCTGGTGTGGCGGCGCCACGTGGGCGCCGCTGTCGTCGAATTTGACGGCCGCCGGAAAGCCCGCAGCCCCACGGGCTGTGGGGCCACGCGAGCGGCTGCCAAAGAGATTTCCAACGAGGCACGGCTTTCCCTCCTGGCTGTTCGGGCGTGGGAGCTGTCGCCAGAGCCGCAGCCCTACTGGAAAATGCTTCGCAGGCTGGCGCGGCGGTGCCACGTGGGCGTCGGTGTCGCCGAGGCTGACGGCCGTTGGAAAGGCCGCAGCCCCACGGGCTGTGGGGCCACGCGAGCGGCTGCCAAAGAGCTTTCCAAGAAGGCACGGCTTTCCCTCCTGGCTCTTCGGGCGTGGGAGCTGTCACCAGAGCCGCGGCCCTACCGGAAAATGCTTCGCAGGCTGGCGTGCCCGCGCCACGTGGGCGCCGGTGTTGCCGAATCGGACGGCCGCCGGAAAGCCCGCAGCCCCACGGGCTGTGGGGCCACGCGAACAGTTGCCAAAGAGCTTTCCAAGGAGGCACGGCTTTCCCTCCTGGCTCTTCGGGCGTGGGAGCTGTCGCCAGAGCCGCGGCCCTACCGGAAAATGCTTCGCATTCTGGCGCGGCGGCGCCACGTGGTCGCAGGTGTCGCCGAGGCTGACGGCCGCCGGAAAGCCCGCAGCCCCACGGGCTGTGGGTCCACGCGAGCGGCTGCCAAAGAGCTTTCCAAGGAGGCACGGCTTTCCCTGCTGGCTCTTCGGGCGTGGGAGCTGTCGCCAGAGCCACGGCCCTACCAGAAAATGCTTTGCAGGCTGGCGCGGCGGCGCCACGTGGGCGCTGGTGTCGCCGAGGCTGACGTCTGCCGGAAAGCCCGCAGCCCCACGGGCTGTGGGGCCACGCGAGCGGCTGCCAAAGAGCTTTCCAAGGAGGCAGGGCTTTCCCTCCTGGCTCTTCGGGTGTGGGAGCTGTCGCCAGAGCCGTGGCCCTACCGGAAAATGCTTTACAGGCTGTCGCGGCGGCGCCACGTGGGCGCCGGTGTCGCCGAGGCTGACGGCCGCCGGGAAGCCCGCAGCCCCACGGGCTGTGGGGCCACGCGAGCGGCTGCCAAAGAGCTTTCCAATGAGGCACGGCTTTCCCTCCTGGCTCTTCGGGCGTGGGAGCTGTCGCCAGAGCCACGGCCCTACCGGAAAATGCTTCGCAGGCTGGCGCGGCGGCGCCACGTGGGCGCCGGTGTCGCCGAGGCTGACGGCCGCCGGAAAGCCCGCAGCCCCACAGGCTGTGGGGCCTCGCGAGCGGCTGCCAAAGAGCTTTCCAACGAGGCACGGCTTTCCCTCCTGGCTCTTTGGGCGTGGGAGTTGTCGCCAGAGCCGCGGCCCTACCGGAAAATGCTTTGCAGGCTGGCGCGGCGGCGTCACGTGGGCGCCGGTGTCGCCGAGGCTGACGGCCGCCTGAAAGCCCGCAGCCCCACGGGCTGTGGGGCCACGCGAGCGGCTGCCAAAGAGCTTTCCAAGGAGGCACGGCTTTCCCTCCTGGCTCTTCGGGCGTGGGAGCTGTCGCCAGAGCCGCGGCCCTACCGGAAAATGCTTCGCAGGCTGGCGCGGCGGCGCCACGTGGGCGCCGGTGTCGCCGAGGCTGACGGCCGCCGGAAAGCCCGCAGCCCCACGGGCTGTGGGGCCACGCGAGCGGCTGCCAAAGAGCTTTCCAACGAGGCAAGGCTTTCCCTCCTGGCTCTTCGGGCGTGGGAGCTGTCGCCAGAGCCGCGGCCCTACCGGAAAATGCTTCGCAGGCTGGCGCGGCGTCGCAACGTGGGCGCCGGTGGCACCGAGACTGACGGTCGCCGGAAAGCCCGCAGGCCCACGGGCTGTGGGGCCACGCGAGCGGCTGCCAAAAGCTTTCCAACGAGGCACGGGTTTCCCTCCTGGCTCTTCACCCGTGGGAGCTGTCGCCAGAGCGGCGGCCCTACCAGAAAATGCTTCGCAGGCTGGCGCGGCGGCGCCACGTGGGCGCCAGTGGCGCCGAGGCTGACGGCCGCCGGAAAGCCTGCAGCCCCACGGGCTGTGGGGCCACGCGAGCAGCTGCCAAACTGCTTTCCAACGAGGCACGGCTTTCCCTCCTGGCTCTTCGGGCGTGGGAGCTGTCGCCAGAGCCGCGGGCCTACCGGAAATGCTTCGCAGGCTGGCGCGGCGGCGCCACGTGGGCGCCTGTGTTGCCGAGGCTGACGGCCGCCGGAAAGCCCGCAGCCCCACGGGCTGTGGGGCCACGCGAGCAGCTGCCAAAGAGCTTTCCAACGAGGCACGGCTTTCCCTCCTCCTCTTCGGTCATGGGAGCTGTCACCAGAGCCGCGGCCCTACCGGAAAATGCTTCACAGGCTGGTTTGGCGGCGCCACGTGGGCGCCGGTGGCGCCGAGGCTGACGGCCGCCGGAAAGCCCGCAGCCCCACGGGCTGTGGGGCCACGCGAGCGGCTGCCAAAGAGCTTTCCAACGAGGCACGGCTTTCCCTCCTGGCTCTTCGGGCGTGGGACCTGTCGCCAGAGCTGCGGCCCTACTGGAAAATGCTTCGCAGGCTGGCGCGGCGGCGCCACGTGGGCGCCAGTGGCGCCGAGGCTGACGGCCGCCGGAAAGCCCGCAGCCCCACAGGCTGTGGGGCCACGCGACCAGCTGCCAAAGAGCTTTCCAACGAGGCACGGCTTTCGCTCCTGGCTCTTCGG
The DNA here is from genome assembly GCF_028500815.1 of Rissa tridactyla. Taxonomy (NCBI): domain Eukaryota; kingdom Metazoa; phylum Chordata; class Aves; order Charadriiformes; family Laridae; genus Rissa; species Rissa tridactyla. The sequence continues at coordinate 40,792 of NW_026529522.1, forward strand.
GCGTGGGAGCTGTCGCCAGAGCTGCGGCCCTACCGGAACATGCTTCGCAGGCTGGCGTGGCGGGGCCATGTGGGCGCCCGTGGCGCCGAGGCTGACGGCCGCCAGAAAGCCCGCAGCCCCACGGGCTGTGGGGCCACGCGAGCGGCTGCCAAAGAGCTTTCCAAGGAGGCACGGCTTTCCCTCCTGGCTCTTCGGGCGTGGGAGCTGTCGCCAGAGCCGCGGCCCTACCGGAAAATGCTTCGCAGGCTGGCGCGGCGGCGCCACGTGGGCGCCGGTGGCGCCGAGGCTGACGGCAGCCGGAAAGCCCGCAGCCCCACGGGCTGTGGGGCCACGCGAGCGCCTGCCAAAGAGCTTTCCAATGAGGCACGGCTTTCCCTCCTGGCTCTTCGGTCATGGGAGCTGTCGCCAGAGCCGCGGCCCTACCGGAAAATGCTTCGCAGGCTGGCGCGGTGGCGCCATGTGGGTGCCCGTGTCACCGAGGCTGACGGCCGCCGGAAAGCCCGCAGCCCCACGGGCTGTGGGGCCACGTGAGCGGCTGCCAAAGAGCTTTCCAACGAGGCACGGCTTTCCCTCCTGGCTCTTCGGGCGTTGGAGCTGTCGCCAGAGCCGCGGCCCTACCGGAAAATGCTTCGCAGGCTGGTGTGGCGGGGCCACGTGGGCGCCAGTGTCGCCGAGGCTGACGGCCGCCTGAAAGCCCGCAGCCCCACGAGCTGTGGGGCCACGCGAGCGGCTGCCAAAGAGGTTTCCAACGAGGCACGGCTTTCCCTCCTGGCTCTTCGGGCGTGGGAGCTGTCGCCAGAGCCGCGGCCCTACCGGAAAATGCTTCGCAGGCTGGCGCGGCGGCGCCCAATTCATTCTCAGGGGCAATAATCCTCATAATTTCACACGGATTAACCTCCTCAATACTGTTCTGCCTAGCCAACACAAACTATGTACGCACACATAGCCGCATCCTCCTCTTAACACGCGGCCTACAGCCCCTACTACCCCTCATAGCTACATGGTGGCTCCTAGCTAACCTAACAAACATAGCCCTACCCCCAACCACAAACCTAATAGCAGAACTAACAATCATAATCGCACTATTCAATTGATCCACCTTCACAATCATTCTCACTGGAATTGCAACCCTACTAACCGCCTCCTACACCCTATTCATGCTATTAATAACTCAACGAGGAGTACTCCCCACCCACATTACATCAGTCCAAAACTCCAGCACACGAGAACACCTCCTAATAACCCTCCACATCATCCCTCTACTCCTCCTAATCCTAAAACCAGAGCTAATCTCAGGAATCCCCTCATGCAAGTATAGTTTAACCCAAACATTAGATTGTGATTCTAAAAATAGAAGTTAAACCCTTCTTACCTGCCGAGGGGCGGTTTAACCAACAAGAACTGCTAATTCTTGTATCTGAGTCTAAAACCTCAGCCCCCTTACTTTTAAAGGATAACAGTAATCCATTGGTCTTAGGAGCCACCCATCTTGGTGCAAATCCAAGTAAAAGTAGTGGAAATCGCATTACTCCTTAACACTTTCATAACCCTAACACTAGCAATCATCCTAATGCCAATCCTACTTCCCTTCCTATCCAAAAACTTTCAAAACTCCCCCACCACCATCACCCACACAGTCAAAACCGCCTTTCTAACAAGTCTAGTACCAATAACCCTATTTATACACTCAGGCATAGAGAGCATTATCTCCAACTGAGAATGAAAATTCATCATAAACTTTAAAATTCCTATTAGCCTTAAAATAGACCAATATTCCCTAATATTCTTCCCCATTGCACTATTTGTAACATGGTCTATTCTCCAATTTGCATCATGATACATAGCCTCCAACCCCCACATCACAAAATTCTTTCACCATCTCCTAATATTCCTAATCGCCATACTAACCCTAACCATTGCCAACAACTTATTCCTCCTCTTCATCGGATGAGAAGGAGTTGGAATCATATCATTCTTATTAATCGGCTGATGGCAAGGACGAGCAGAAGCCAATACAGCTGCTCTCCAGGCCGTCCTTTATAACCGAATTGGAGACATTGGCATTATCTTAAGCATAGCATGACTTGCCTCATACACAAACACCTGAGAAGTACAACAAGCCTTCACCCCAACCCAAACTCCCACACTCCCCCTCCTTGGCCTAATCCTAGCAGCAACAGGAAAATCAGCCCAATTTGGCCTCCACCCATGACTGCCAGCTGCCATAGAAGGCCCAACTTCAGTCTCTGCCCTACTCCATTCCAGCACTATAGTAGTAGCCGGAATCTTCCTACTAATTCGCACCCACCCCATACTTTCCAGCAACCAAACTGCCCTTACCACATGCTTATGCCTAGGCGCACTATCCACACTATTCGCCGCCACCTGTGCAATCACACAAAACGACATCAAAAAAATCATTGCCTTCTCCACATCCAGCCAACTGGGGCTTATAATAGTTACCATTGGACTTAACCTCCCGCAACTTGCCTTCCTACATATCTCAACACACGCCTTCTTCAAGGCCATACTATTCCTTTGCTCCGGATCAATCATCCACAGCCTAAATGGAGAACAAGACATTCGAAAAATAGGAGGCTTACAAAAAATACTCCCCACAACCACCTCCTGCTTAACTATTGGTAATTTAGCCCTAATAGGAACTCCCTTCCTAGCCGGATTCTACTCAAAAGACCTAATCATCGAAAGCATAAACACCTCATACCTAAACACTTGAGCCCTCCTTCTAACCTTACTAGCCACATCATTCACCGCAACCTACACCCTACGCATAACACTACTCGTCCAAACAGGATTCACCCGAATACCCACAACTGTCCCAGTAAATGAAAACGATCGGGCAATCATCAATCCAATCACCCGCCTCGCTCTAGGTAGCATTACAGCTGGCCTACTCATCACATCCTTCATTTTACCAACAAAAACCCCTCCAATAACCATGCCAACACTCACAAAAACTGCAGCCATCATTGTTACAACCCTAGGCATCATCCTCGCCTTAGAGCTTTCAAACATAGCCCACACCCTAACCTCACCAAAACAAACCACACTCATAAACTTCTCCACCTCATTAGGATTCTTCAACCCCTTATCCCATCGCCTCACCTCTACAAATCTACTAAACAGCGGACAAAAAATTGCATCCCACCTAATTGACCTATCCTGATACAAAAAAATAGGCCCAGAAGGGCTCGCTGACCTCCAACTCATAATAACCAAAACCTCTACCACCTTCCACTCCGGATTAATCAAAACCTACTTAAGCTCATTCGCCCTATCCGTCCTCATCATCCTACTAGCACATAGACCCAAACCCGCAACCCCAATGGCCCCAAATCTACGAAAATCCCACCCTCTCCTCAAAATAGTTAACAACTCACTAATCGACCTACCCACCCCACCAAACATCTCTACTTGATGAAACTTCGGATCCCTACTAGGTATCTGCCTACTGACACAAATCCTAACAGGGCTTCTGCTAGCCATACATTATACCGCAGACACAACCCTAGCTTTCTCATCCGTCGCCCACACATGTCGAAATGTACAATATGGCTGACTAATCCGAAACCTCCACGCAAACGGAGCATCATTCTTCTTTATCTGTATCTACTTCCACATCGGACGAGGGTTCTACTACGGCTCCTACCTCTACAAAGAAACCTGAAACACAGGAGTTATTCTCCTCCTAACCCTAATAGCGACTGCCTTCGTAGGATATGTCCTACCATGAGGACAAATATCTTTCTGAGGTGCTACAGTCATTACTAACCTATTCTCAGCAATTCCATATATCGGCCAAACTCTCGTAGAGTGAGCCTGAGGTGGCTTCTCAGTGGACAACCCAACACTAACCCGATTCTTTGCCCTCCATTTCCTACTTCCATCCTAGTAGGATCAACCCAACTACATCCTAGTTGCTAACCTCTTCATCCTAACATGAGTAGGCAGTCAACCCGTAGAACACCCCTTCATCATCATTGGACAACTGGCCTCCCTAACCTACTTCACCATCCTACTACTCCTATTCCCCGCTATCGGAGCCCTAGAAAACAAAATACTTAACTACTAAAAACACTCTAATAGTTTAACAAAAACATTGGTCTTGTAAGCCAAAGACTGAAGATTGCACCCCTTCTTAGAGTTTCCCCTCAGAAAAAGAGGACTTAAACCTCTATCTCCAACTCCCAAAGCTGGTATTTTACACTAAACTATTCTCTGACCCCCCCTAAACTGCCCGAATAGCACCACGAGATAACCCCCGCACCAACTCCAACATGACAAACAGGGTCAACAGCAATCCCCAACCCGCTACCAAAAACATCCCAACCCCACAGGAATAAAACATTGCTACCCCACTAAAATCCAACCGAACAGAAAACATACCCCCACTATCAACAGTAACCACCCCAGGGTTCCAAAATTCAACAAGCCCCCCAACAACCCCTCCCACCACAAGCACTAGAACAAGCCCCGCCCCATACCCAACAACTCATCAATCGCCTCAAGTCTCCGGAAAGGGATCCGCAGCCAAAGACACAGAATATACAAAAACCACCAACATTCCCCCCAAATACACCATAAACAATACCAAGGATACAAAAGAAACCCCCAAACTTAATAATCATCCACACCCTGCAACAGAAGCTAAGACCAAACCAACTACCCCGTAATAGGGGGAAGGATTAGACGCAACTGCCAAACCCCCCAAGACAAAACATAACTCCAAAAAGAGTACAAAATAAGTCATAGCAGTTTCTGCTTGGTCTCTTCCCAAGACTTACGGCCTGAAAAGCCGTCGTTGTTTAACCTCAACTACAGAAACCATATCTTCATTTCTTCATTTTCTTTCTTTTTTGTCCCCCCCCTAACCCCCCCACGAACATGTCCCCCCCCTACCCCCCCTAACCCCCCCACGAACATGTCCCCCCCCTACCCCCCCAACACTTGACATACGCGTATAAGCTCCCATGTACCTCTTTGCATTCACCCACGCACCCCATTATACATGCCAGCCAATGTTTAACAACCATTAATATCTAAGCGGGTATTCTCCCTCTCCGACCCATCCTCTCTTCCAGAGGATATCCCACCCAATGGATACCGAAATCCTTTACAATATCAGTACTAAAACCATTTCCTCGTTAGGTTATACATACCAATTTCCCTGCATACGGCAGTGCTTGTCTGCCCCCTTGAATGAAATGCTGAGGCATGGCCATCCAAAATCTCTCGAGGTACACAAAGCTTCGTACCAGGTGGATTTATTAGTCGAGCTCCTCACGTGAAATCAGCAACCCGGTGTGAGAAAGATCCTACACTACTAGCTTCAAGACCATTCTTTCCCCCTATACCCCTAGCCCATCTTGCTCTTTTGCGCCTCTGGTTCCTATGTCAGGGCCATACCTAGGTTAGTCCTCTCAACTTGTACTTCACCGATACATCTGGTCGTCTATTTATCAACATCTCACCCGTGATCGCGACATCCGACCGTTTTGGCACCTTTGGTTCCTTTTTTTTTTTCTGGCGTCTTCAATAAACCCCTCCAGTGCACCGAGGTACACCCAATCTATAGACATGGACCCTCCCTGGTATTCGCGCGGAGTTTGGCCCTCAGGAATACCTCAACGTCATGGTTGTCAAGGTATGGGGAATCATCTCCTCACTGATGCACTTTGCCAAACAACTGGCTATGGTGAGCCCACAGACTATTATCTGTGTTATTTAATGAATGCTCTATGGACATGATTTTACACTTTTCATTTCCTCTAATTTTCTAAACAAAACTAGGGAGTTCTAACTGAAAGATTAACCGTGTTTTTTCACGTATTTTATCATCATCTTTTTCACATGTCAACAGCAGTGATGTTCCATTAAAAAAGAACATACACAATTCTGTGTTTGTATATTCGAACAACACACCACATATTTTAAAAGAAACTCCCCTGAAAACAACAAACAACAAACAACAAACAACAAACAACAAACAACAAACCAAATGATTCTCGTCTCCGTAGCTTAACAACCAAAGCATGGCACTGAAGATGCCAAGATGGCCGCCACATGCACCCGAAGACAAAAGACTTAGTCCTAACCTTACCGTTAATTCTTGCTAGACATATACATGCAAGTATCCGCGTCCCAGTGTAAATGCCCTCGAGTCCTTACTAAGGAGAGAGGAGCGGGTATCAGGCACACTCATAGCTGTAGCCCAAGACACCTTGCTAGGCCACACCCCCACGGGTACTCAGCAGTAGTTAACATTAAGCAATAAGTGCAAGCTTGACTTAGTTATAGCAATCCCAGGGTTGGTAAATCTTATGCCAGCCACCGCGGTCACACAAGAGACCCAAATTAACCGTATACGGCGTAAAGAGTGGCACTATGATATCACGACAACTAGGATTAAGATGCAGCTAAGCTGTCATAAGCCCAAGGTGTACTTAAGATCGCCCTTAAGATGATCCTAGCACTTTTGATTGATTTAACCCCACGAAAGCTAGGGTACAAACTGGGATTAGATACCCCACTATGCCTAGCCCTAAATCTCGATGCTTACCGTACCAAAGCATCCGCCCGAGAACTACGAGCACAAACGCTTAAAACTCTAAGGACTTGGCGGTGCCCCAAACCCACCTAGAGGAGCCTGTTCTATAATCGATAACCCACAATTCACCCGACCACCTCTCGCCAAAGCAGCCTACATACCGCAGTCGCCAGCTCACCTTCCCTGAAAGCCCAATAGTGAGCACAATAGCCCAACCTGCTAGTAAGACAGGTCGAGGTATAGCCTATGAGGTGGGAGAAATGGGCTACATTTTCTACGATAGAAAACCCACGGAAGGGGGCATGAAACAACCCCCGGAAGGCGGATTTAGCAGTAAAGTGGGACAATAAAGCCCCCTTTAAGTTGGCCCTGGGGCACGTACATACCGCCCGTCACCCTCCTCACAAGCCACGGACAACCATAACTAATAAGCCTTATGGCTAAAGATGAGGTAAGTCGTAACAAGGTAAGTGTACCGGAAGGTGCACTTAGCATACCAAGACGTAGCTATAAAACAAAGCATTCAGCTTACACCTGAAAGATATCTGTCAAACACCGGATCGTCTTGAAGCTTACTCTAGCCCAACCACACTGCACAAACAGCAATGACAAAAATCCACTCTACCACCTAACTAAAACATTCTTTAAACTTAGTATAGGCGATAGAAAAGACCCCCGCCTGGCGCGATAGAAATTTTGTACCGTAAGGGAAAGATGAAATAACAATGAAAAGCCAAGCAGTAAACAGCAAAGATTCACCCTTGTACCTTTTGCATCATGATTTAGCAAGAACAACCAAGCAAAATGATTTTAAGCTTGTCCCCCCGAAACCCAAGCGAGCTACTTGCAAGCAGCTACCCCTGAGCGAACCCGTCTCTGTTGCAAAAGAGTGGGATGACTTGCCAGTAGAGGTGAAAAGCCTACCGAGCTGGGTGATAGCTGGTTGCCTGTGAAATGAATCTTAGTTCCCTCCTGACCCTCCTTCCCCGGACACAAACCCTAACCCATATGTAATGAGTCAAGAGCAATTTAAAGGAGGTACAGCTCCTTTAAAAAAGGATACAACCTCCACTAGCAGATAATCACCCAACTTCTTCCCATATTGTAGGCCTTCAAGCAGCCATCAATAAAGAGTGCGTCAAAGCTCCACACACAAAAATTCAACAACAACATGACTCCCTTCCCACCAACAGGCTAACCTATACTAATAGGAGTATCAATGCTAAAATGAGTAACTGGGGGCTACCCCCTCAATCAAGCGCAAACTTACATCCCCACATTATTAACAGATATAAATAATACCTCAATTAAAACAAGACCAAAGTATTGACCCGCCCTGTTACCCCAACTCAGGAGCGCATATTTAGAAAGATTAAAATCTGTAGAAGGAACTAGGCAAACCCAAGGCCCGACTGTTTACCAAAAACATAGCCTTCAGCCCACCAAGTATTGAAGGTGACGCCTGCCCAGTGACACAACGTTTAACGGCCGCGGTATCCTAACCGTGCAAAGGTAGCGCAATCAATTGTCCCATAAATCGAGACTTGTATGAATGGCTAAATGAGGTCTTAACTGTCTCCTACAGATAATCAGTGAAATTGATCTTCCTGTGCAAAAGCAGGAATACCCACATAAGACGAGAAGACCCTGTGGAACTTAAAAATCAGCGACCACCACACACAAACCTAACCCTACCAGGCTCACTACCCCCAAACTCTGGCCCGCATTTTTCGGTTGGGGCGACCTTGGAGAAAAACAAACCCTCCAAAAATAAGACCACATCTCTTGACCGAGAGCAACCCCTCAATGTACTAACAGTAACCAGACCCAATACACTTGACCAATGGACCAAGCTACCCCAGGGATAACAGCGCAATCTCCTCTAAGAGCCCACATCGACGAGGAGGTTTACGACCTCGATGTTGGATCAGGACATCCTAATGGTGCAGCCGCTATTAAGGGTTCGTTTGTTCAACGATTAACAGTCCTACGTGATCTGAGTTCAGACCGGAGCAATCCAGGTCGGTTTCTATCTATGATACACTTTCTCCAGTACGAAAGGACCGAGAAAGTAGGGCCAATACCACAGGCACGCCCTCTCCCCAAGTAGTGCACCCAACTAAATTACCTAAGGACACCCCACACTACTACCCCTAGAAAAGGACCAGCTAGCGTGGCAGAGCTTGGTAAATGCAAAAGGCTTAAGCCCTTTACCCAGAGGTTCAAATCCTCTCCCTAGCCCCCATGGCCCACCCACCTACCCTAACTTACCTCATCATGTCCCTGTCCTATGTGGTCCCAATCCTAATTGCCGTAGCATTCCTAACCCTAGTTGAACGGAAAGTGCTAAGCTATATACAAGCTCGAAAAGGCCCAAACATTGTAGGCCCATTCGGACTATTACAGCCTGTGGCTGACGGAATCAAACTATCCACCAAAGAACCAATTCGTCCATCTACTTCCTCCCCATTTCTCTTCCTTATAACCCCCATACTAGCTCTTCTTTTAGCACTTACTATCTGAATCCCTCTTCCCCTTCCATTCTCCCTAACCGACCTAAATCTAGGCCTCCTCTTCCTCTTAGCTATATCCAGCCTAGCAGTTTACTCAATTCTATGATCGGGTTGAGCCTCAAACTCAAAATACGCCCTAATCGGGGCCCTACGAGCAGTAGCACAAACCATTTCCTACGAAGTAACACTAGCCATTATTCTCCTATCCGTAATCCTACTTAGCGGAAACTACACCCTAAATACCCTCGCCATCACCCAGGAACCCCTATACCTTGTCTTCTCCTCGTGGCCCCTTGCAATAATATGATATATTTCAACCCTCGCTGAAACAAACCGCGCCCCCTTCGATCTCACAGAAGGAGAGTCAGAACTGGTATCCGGGTTTAACGTAGAATATGCTGCTGGACCATTCGCCTTATTCTTCCTAGCCGAATACGCAAACATCATATTAATAAACACACTAACTGCTATCCTATTCCTAAACCCAAGCTCACTAAACCTCCCACAGGAGTTATTCCCCATAGTCTTAGCCACAAAAGTCCTACTGCTCTCCTCGGGCTTTCTATGAATCCGTGCCTCTTACCCACGATTTCGCTACGATCAACTCATACATCTGCTTTGAAAGAACTTTCTCCCATTAACACTAGCATTATGTCTTTGACACACTAGCATGCCAATCTGCTACGCAGGCCTACCTCCTTACTTAAGGAAATGTGCCTGAACGTAAAGGGTCACTATGATAAAGTGAACATAGAGGTACACCAGCCCTCTCATTTCCTAAATAATACTTAGAAAAGTAGGAATCGAACCTACACAAGAGAGATCAAAACTCTCCATACTTCCTTTATATTATTTCCTAGTAAGGTCAGCTAATAAAGCTATCGGGCCCATACCCCGAAAATGAAGGTCTAACCCCCTCCCTTACTAATGAACCCCCATGCTAAGCTAGTCGCATCCTTAAGTCTACTCCTAGGAACAACCATCACAATCTCAAGCAACCATTGAGTAATAGCCTGAACTGGACTAGAAATCAACACGCTCGCCATCATCCCCCTCATCTCAAAATCCCACCACCCTCGAGCCATCGAAGCCGCAATCAAGTACTTTCTAGTGCAAGCCGCCGCTTCAACCCTAGTCCTCTTCGCAAGCATGAACAATGCATGACACACAGGACAATGAGGTCTCACCCTACTAACTCACCCCACTTCATGTCTACTCCTCACAGCTGCAATTGGAATAAAACTAGGATTAGTTCCATTTCATTTCTGATTCCCAGAAGTACTTCAAGGCTCATCCCTAACCACTGCCCTGTTACTATCAACAATAATAAAATTTCCTCCAATCACCATTCTATTCATAACATCACACTCCCTCAACCCAACATTACTAACCATCATAGCAATTGCATCAGCAGCCTTAGGTGGATGAATGGGATTAAACCAAACACAAATCCGAAAGATTTTGGCCTTCTCATCCATCGCCCACTTAGGTTGAATAACGATCATCATCATTTACAACCCAAAGCTCACCCTATTAACCTTCTATCTATACTCTCTAACAACCACTGCTGTCTTTCTCACCCTAAACACAATTAAAGCCGTAAAACTATCAACAATAATAACCTCCTGAACAAAGACCCCCATACTCAACGCCACTCTCATACTAGCCCTACTATCACTAGCAGGACTTCCCCCTCTCACAGGATTCTTGCCTAAATGACTCATCATCCAAGAATTAACTAAACAAGAAATAACAACAGCAGCCACAATCATTGCCATATTATCCGTACTAGGATTGTTCTTCTACCTTCGCCTCGCATATTACTCAACAATCACACTCCCACCAAACTCTACAAATCACATAAAACAATGACACATTAACAAACCAACAGGCTCTCCAATCGCCATCACTACCTCCCTATCAATCCTATTACTACCCCTCTCCCCAATAATCCTGACCACCGTCTAAGAAACTTAGGATAACCCCTTAAACCGAAGGCCTTCAAAGCCTTAAACAAGAGTTGAAACCTCTTAGTTTCTGTTAAGATCCGCAGGACATTAACCTGCATTTCCTGAATGCAACCCAGACGCTTTTATTAAGCTAGGACCTCCCCGAGACAGATGGGCCTCGATCCCATAAAATTCTAATTGACAGTTAGATGCCCGAACCAGCAAGCTTCTGCCTATCAGACTCCGGTACACTTTTAATGTACATCAATGAGCTTGCAACTCAACATGAACTTCACCACAGAGTCGATAAGAAGAGGAATTGAACCTCTGTAAAAAGGACTACAGCCTAATGCTTCAACACTCAGCCATCTTACCTGTGACCTTTATCAGTCGATGATTATTTTCAACAAACCACAAAGACATCGGCACCTTATACCTAATCTTCGGTGCATGAGCTGGCATAGTGGGTACTGCCCTTAGCCTACTCATTCGTGCAGAACTTGGCCAACCCGGAACCCTCCAAGGAGACGACCAAATCTACAACGTAATTGTCACCGCTCACGCCTTCGTAATAATCTTCTTCATAGTAATACCAATCATGATTGGTGGCTTCGGAAATTGACTAGTCCCACTTATAATTGGTGCTCCTGACATAGCATTTCCACGCATAAACAACATAAGCTTCTGACTGTTACCCCCATCATTCCTACTCCTCCTAGCCTCTTCCACAGTAGAAGCCGGAGCCGGCACAGGGTGAACAGTATATCCCCCCCTAGCTGGTAACCTGGCCCATGCTGGAGCTTCAGTAGACCTAGCAATTTTCTCCCTTCACTTAGCAGGTGTATCCTCCATTCTAGGTGCCATTAACTTTATCACTACAGCCATCAACATAAAGCCCCCTGCCCTCTCACAATATCAAACCCCCCTATTCGTATGATCTGTACTCATCACTGCCGTCCTATTATTACTTTCACTTCCAGTGCTTGCTGCAGGCATCACTATGCTACTTACAGACCGAAACCTAAACACAACATTCTTTGATCCCGCCGGAGGCGGTGACCCCGTACTATATCAGCACCTCTTCTGATTCTTTGGTCACCCAGAAGTATACATCCTAATCCTACCAGGCTTTGGAATCATTTCTCATGTTGTAACATACTACGCAGGTAAAAAAGAACCATTCGGCTATATAGGAATGGTCTGAGCCATACTATCCATTGGGTTCCTAGGTTTCATTGTCTGAGCTCACCACATATTTACAGTCGGAATAGACGTAGACACCCGAGCATACTTCACATCTGCCACTATAATCATTGCTATTCCTACAGGCATTAAAGTATTTAGCTGATTAGCTACATTACACGGAGGAACTATCAAATGAGATCCCCCAATACTATGAGCCTTAGGCTTCATCTTCCTCTTCACCATTGGAGGCCTCACGGGAATTGTCTTAGCAAACTCCTCCCTAGACATCGCCTTACACGACACATACTACGTAGTTGCCCACTTCCACTATGTCCTCTCAATAGGAGCAGTTTTCGCCATCTTAGCAGGATTTACCCACTGATTCCCCCTATTAACAGGCTACACCCTCCACCCCTCATGAACTAAGGCCCACTTTGGGGTAATATTCACAGGGGTTAACTTAACATTCTTCCCACAACACTTCCTAGGCTGAGCTGGTATGCCACGACGATACTCTGACTACCCAGATGCATACACCTTATGAAACACCATGTCCTCTATCGGCTCGCTTATCTCAATAACAGCTGTAATTATACTGATATTTATCATCTGAGAAGCCTTCGCATCAAAACGAAAAGTCCTGCAACCAGAGCTAACCGCCACCAACATCGAATGAATCCACGGCTGCCCACCTCCATATCACACCTTCGAAGAACCTGCCTTCGTCCAAGTCCAAGAAAGGAAGGAATCGAACCCTCATATGCTGGTTTCAAGCCAACCGCATCAAACCACTCATGCTTCTTTCTTATGAGGTGTTAGTAAACCAATTACATAGCCTTGTCAAGTCTAAATCACAGGTGAAAGTCCTGTACACCTCACATGGCTAACCACTCACAATTCGGCTTTCAAGACGCCTCATCACCCATCATAGAAGAGCTCGTCGAATTCCACGACCATGCCCTAATAGTCGCACTGGCAATCTGTAGCCTAGTCCTCTACCTCCTAGAACTCATACTCATAGAAAAACTATCCTCAAACACTGTTGATGTGCAAGAAGTTGAACTAATCTGAACAATCCTACCAGCTATCGTTCTCATCCTCCTTGCTCTCCCTTCACTATAAATCCTATATATAATAGATGAAATTGATGAACCCGACCTGACCTTAAAAGCTATCGGCCATCAGTGATACTGAAGCTACGAATACACAGACTTCAAAGATCTCTCGTTCGACTCATACATGATTCCCACAACAGAACTCCCACTGGGCCATTTCCGACTCTTAGAAGTAGACCATCGTGTTGTCATCCCCATAGAATCCCCCATCCGCATCATCGTCACCGCAGGCGATGTACTTCACTCCTGAGCTATTCCCACCCTGGGAGTAAAAACTGATGCAATCCCAGGACGACTAAACCAAACATCATTCATCACCACCCGACCAGGGATCTTCTACGGTCAATGCTCTGAAATCTGTGGAGCCAACCACAGCTACATACCAATCGTGGTAGAATCAGCCCCCCTCACTTACTTCGAGAACTGATCTTCACTACTATCATCCTAATCATTAAGAAGCTATGCATCAGCACTAGCCTTTTAAGCTAGAGAAAGAGGACCACCACCCCTCCTTAATGAAATGCCACAACTTAATCCCAACCCGTGATTCTTCATTATATTAGTATCATGACTAATCTTCTCCCTAGTTATCCAACCTAAGCTTCTATCATTTATCCCAACCAACCACCCCTCCAACAAAACATATTCAACCACCAAAACCACACCTTGAACCTGACCATGAACCTAAGCTTCTTCGATCAATTCACAAGCCCATGCCTACTAGGAATCCCACTAATCCTCCTCTCCATACTATTCCCCACCCTATTACTCCCAGCCCCAGACAACCGATGAATCACCAACCGCCTCTCCACCCTACAACTTTGATTCGTCCACCTGATCACAAAACAACTAATAATCCCGCTGAACAAAGCAGGCCATAAATGAGCTCTAATCTTAACCTCACTAATAACATTCCTACTCACAATCAACTTACTGGGCCTACTACCCTACACATTCACCCCAACTACACAACTATCCATGAACATAGCACTAGCCTTTCCCCTCTGACTTGCAACATTGCTCACAGGCTTACAAAACCAACCCTCAGCCTCATTAGGCCATCTCCTCCCTGAAGGCACACCTACACCCTTAATTCCCGCCCTAATCCTAATTGAAACAACCAGCCTACTCATCCGTCCTCTAGCCTTAGGTGTCCGCCTCACAGCAAACCTCACCGCAGGCCACTTACTAATCCAACTCATCTCCACAGCCACTACCGCCTTACTCCCAATCATCCCTGCCGTATCCATTCTAACCGCACTAATCCTACTCCTACTAACCATCTTAGAAGTAGCCGTAGCCATAATCCAAGCATACGTCTTTGTTCTCCTACTCAGCCTGTATTTACAAGAAAACATCTAATGGCACACCAAGCACATTCCTACCACATAGTGGACCCAAGCCCATGGCCCATTTTCGGAGCAGCAGCCGCCCTACTCACTACCTCCAGACTAATTATATGATTCCACTACAACTCATCTCAATTACTAACCCTGGGCCTACTTTCTATAATTCTAGTCATACTGCAATGGTGACGAGACATCGTACGAGAAAGCACATTCCAAGGCCATCACACTCCCACCGTCCAAAAGGGCCTGCGATATGGGATAATTCTGTTTATTACATCCGAAGCATTCTTCTTCCTGGGCTTTTTCTGAGCATTCTTCCACTCCAGCCTAGTCCCAACCCCAGAACTAGGCGGGCAATGACTCCCTACAGGAATTAAACCCCTCAACCCCTTAGAAGTCCCCCTACTAAACACCGCCATCCTCTTAGCCTCAGGTGTTACAGTGACAGAGCACATCAGAGCATCACAGAGGGTAACCGAAAACAAGGAATCCACGCACTAACCCTAACCATCTTACTGAGGTTCTACTTCACAGCACTCCAAGCAATAGAATACTACGAAGCACCATTCTCAATTGCAGACGGTGTATACGTATCAACCTTTTTCGTCGCTACAGGATTCCACGGACTACATGTCATCATCGGATCCTCATTCCCATCAGTATGCCTGCTACGCCTAATTAAATACCATTTTACATCTAACCACCACTTTGGCTGCGAAACATTTTCCAGTAGGGCCGCGGCTCTGGCGACAGCTCCCACGCCCGAAGAGCCAGGAGGGAAAGCCGTGCCTCATTGGAAAGCTCTTTGGCAGCCGCTCGCGTGGCCCCACAGCCCGTGGGGCTGCGGGCTTTCCGGCAGCCGTCAGGCTCGGCGACACCGGCGCCCACGTGGCGCCGACACGCCAGCCTGCGAAGCATTTTCCGGTAGGGCCGCAGCTCTGGGGACAGCTCCCACGCCCGAAGAGCCAGGAGGGAAAGCCGTGCCTCGTTGGAAAGCTCTTTGGCAGCCGCTCGCGTGGCCCCACAGCCCGTGGGGCTGCGGGCTTTCCGGTGGCCGTCAGCCTCGGCGACACCGGCGCCCACGTGGCGCCGACACGCCAGCCTGCGAAGCATTTTCCGGTAGGGCCGCAGCTCTGGGGACAGCTCCCACGCCCGAAGAGCCAGGAGGGAAAGCCGTGCCTCGTTGGAAAGCTCTTTGGCAGCCGCTCGCATGGCCCCACAGCCCGTGGGGCTGCGGGCTTTCCGGCGGCCGTCAGCCTCGGCGCCACCGGCGCCAAGGTGGCCCCACCACGCCAGCCTGAGAAGCATTTTCCAGTAGGGCCGCGGCTCTGGCGACAGCTCCCATGCCCGAAGAGCCAGGAGGGAAAGCCGTGACTCGTTGGAAAGCCCTTTGACAGCCGCTCGCGTGGCCCCACAGCCCGTGGGGCTGCGGGCTTTCCGGCGGCCATCAGCCTCGGCGGCACCGGCGCCCACATGGCGCCGCCGCGCCAGCCTGCGAACCATTTTCCGGTAGGGCCTCGGCTCTGGCGACAGCTCCCACGCCCGAAGAGCCAGGAGGGAAAGCCGTGCCTGGTTGGAAAGTTCTTTGGCAGCCGCTCGCGTGGCCCCACAGCCCGCGGGGCTGCAGGCTTTACGGCGGCCGTCAGCCTAGGCGACACCGGCACACACGTGGCCCCGCCACGTCAGCCTGCATAGCATGTTCCAGTAGGGCCGCGGCTCTGGTGACAGCTCCCACGCCCGAACAGCCAGGAGGGAAAGCCGTGCCTCGTTGGAAAGTTCTTTGGCAGCCGCTCGCGTGGCCCCACAGCCCGTGGGGCTGCGGGCTTTCCGGCGGCTGTCAGCCTCAGCGCCACCGGCGCCCACATGGCGCCGCCGTGCCAGCCTGCGAAGCATTTTCCGGTAGGGCCGCGGCTGAGGCGACAGCTCCCACGCCTGAAGAGCCAGGAGGGAAAGCCGTGCCTCGTTGGAAAGCTCTTTGGCAGCCACTCGCGTGGCCCCACAGCCCGTGGGGCTGCGGGCTTTCCGGCGGCCGTCAGCCTCGCTGCCACCGGCACCCACGTGGCGCCGCCACGCCAGCCTGCGAAGCATTTTCCGGTAGGGCCGCGGCTCTGGCGACAGCTCCCATGCCCGAAGAGCCAGAAGGGAAAGCCGTGCCTCGTTGGAAAGTTCTTTGGTAGCCGCTCGCGTGGCCCCAAAGCCCGTGGGGCTGCGGGCTTTCCGGCGGCCGTCAGCCTCGGCGACACCGGCGTCCACGTGGAACCCCCACGCCAGCCTGCGAAGCAGTTTCCGGTAGGGCCGCGGCTCTGGCGACAGCTCCCACGCCCGAAGAGCCAGGAGGGAAAGCCGTGCCTCCTTGGAAAGCTCTTTGGCAGCCACTCGCGTGGCCCCGCAGCCTGTGGGGCTGTGGGCTTTCCGGCGGCCGTCAGCCTCGGCGACACCGGTGCCCACGTGGCGCCGCCGCGCCAGCCTGCGAAGCATTTTCCGGTAGGGCCGCGGCTCTGGCGACAGCTCCCATGCCCGAAGAGCCAGGAGGGAAAGCCGTGCCTCCTTGGAAAGCTCTTTGGCAGCCGCTCGCGTGGCCCCACAGCCCGTGGGGCTGCGGGCTTTCCGGCGGCCGTCAGCCTCGGCGACACCGGCGCCCACGTGGACCCGCCACGCCAGCCTGCGAAGCATTTTCCGGTAGGGCCGCGGCTCTGGCGACAGCTCCCACGCCCGAAGAGCCAGGAGGGAAAGCCATGCCTCGTTGGAAAATTCTTTGGCAGCCGCTCGCGTAGCCCCACAGCCCGTGGGGATGCGGGCTTTCCAGCGGCCATCAGCCTCGGCGCCACCGGGGCCCACGTGGTGCCGTCGCGCCAGCCTGCGAAGCATTTTGCGGTACGGCCGCGGCTCTGGCGACAGCTCCCACGCCCGAAGAGCCAGGAGGGAAAGCCGTGCCTCCTTGGAAAGCTCTTTGGCAGCCGCTCGCGTGGCCCCACAGCCTGTGGGGCTGCGGGCTTTCCGGCGGACGTCAGCCTCGGCGACACCGGCGCCCACGTGGCGCCGCCGCGCCAGCCTGTGAAGCATTTTCCCGTAGGGCCGCGGCTCTGGCGACAGCTCCCATGCCCGAAGAGCCAGGAGGGAAAGCCGTGCCTCCTTGGAAAGCTCTTTGGCAGCCGCTCGCGTGGCCCCACAGCCCGTGGGGCTGCGGGCTTTCCGGCGGCCGTCAGCCTCGGCGACACCGGTGCCCACGTGGAGCCACCGCGCTAGCCTGCGAAGCATTTTTCGGTAGGGCCGCGGCTCTGGCGACAGCTCCCACGCCCGAAGAGCCAGGAGGGAAAGCCGTGCCTCCTTGGAAAGCTCTTTGGCAGCCGCTCCCATGGCCCCACAGCTCGTGGGGCTGAGGGCTTTCTGGCGGCCGTCAGCCTCGGCGAAACCGGTGCCCACTTGGCGCCACCGCGCTAGCCTGCGAAGCATTTTCCGGTAGGGCCGCAGCTCTGGCGACAGCTCCCACGCCCGAAGAGCCAGGAGGGAAAGCCGTGCCTCGTTGGAAAGGCCTTTGACAGCCGCTCGCGTCGCCCCACAGCCCGTGGGTCTGCGGGTTTTCCGGCGGCTGTCAGCCTAGGCGACACCGGCGCCCACGTGGCCCCGCCACGCCAGCCTGCGAAGCATTTTCCGGTGGGCCGCGGCTCTGGCGACAGCTCCCACGCCCGAAGAGCCAGGAGGGAAAGCCGTGCCTCATTGGAAAGCTCTTTGGCAGCCACTCGCGTGGCCCCACAGCCCGTGGGGCTGCGGGCTTTCCGGCGTCCGTCAGACTCGGCGACACCGGCGCTGACGTGGCGCCGTTGCGCCAGCCTGCGAAGCATTTTCCGGTAGGGGCCGCGGCTCTGGCGACAGCTCCCACGCCTGAAGAGCCAGGAGGGAAAGCCGTGCCTCGTTGGAAAGCTCTTTGGCAGCCACTCGCGTGGCCCCACAGCCCGTGGGGCTGCGGGCTTTCCGGCTGCCGTCAGCCTCGGCGACACCGGCACCCACGTGGCCCCGCCACGTCAGCCTGCAACATATTTTCCGGTAGTACCGCGGCTCTGGCGACAGCTCCCACGCCAGAAGAGCCAGGAGGGAAAGCCGTGCCTCCTTGGAAAGCCCTTTGGCAGCCGCTCGCGTGGCCCCACAGCCCGTGGGGCTGCGGACTTTCCAGCGGCCATGAGCCTCGCTGCCACCGGCGCCCACGTGGCGCCGCCACGCCAGACTGCGAAGCATTTTCCGGTAGGGCCGCGGCTCTGGCGACAGCTCCGACGCCCGAAGAGCCAGGAGGGAAAGCCGTGCCTCGTTGGAAAGCCCTTTGGCAGCCGCTCGCATGGCCCCACAGCCCGTGGGGCTGCGGGCTTTCCGGCGGTCGTCAGCCTCGGCTCCACCGGCACCCACATGGCGCCGCCGCGCCAGCCTGCGAAGCATTTTCCGGTAGGGCCGCGGCTCTGGCGACAACTCCCACACCCGAAGAGCCAGGAGGGAAAGCCTTGCCTCGTTGGAAAGCTCTTTGGCAGCCACTCGCGTGGCCCCACAGCCCGTGGGGCTGCGGGCTTTCCGGCGGCCGTCAGCCTAGGCTACACCGGCACCCGCGTGGCCCCGCCACGTCAGCCTGCAAAGCATTTTCCGGTAGTGCCGCAGCTCTGGTGACAGCTCCCACGCCCGAAGAGCCAGGAGGGAAAGCCATGCCTCGTTGGAAAGCTCTTTGGCAGCCGCTCGCGTGGCCCCACAGCCCGTGGGGCTGCGGGCTTTCCGGCGGCCGTCAGACTCCCCACCACCTGCGCCCACGTGGCACCGCTGCGCCAGCCTGCGAAACATTTTCCGGTAGGGTCTCGGCTCTGGCGACAGCTCCCACGCCCGAAGAGCCAGGAGGGAAAGCCGTGCCTCGTTGGAAAGCTCTTTGGCAGCCGCTCGCATGGCCCCACAGCCCGTGGGGCTGCGGGTTTTCCGGCGGCTGTCAGCCTCGGCGACACCGGCGCCCACGTGGCCCCGCCACGCCAGCCTGCAAAGCATTTTCCGGTGGGCCGCGGCTCTGGTGACAGCTCCCACGCCCGAAGAGCCAGGAGGGAAAGGCTTGCCTCATTGGAAAGCTCTTTGGCAGCCGCTCGCGTGGCCCCACAGCCCGTGGGGCTGCGGGCTTTCCGGCGTCCGTCAGCCTCGGTGACACCGGCGCCACCGTGGTGCCGCCGCGCCAGCCTGCGAAGCATTTTCCGGAAGGGCCGCGGCTCTGGCGACAGCTCCCTCGCCCGAAGAGCCAGGAGGGAAAGCCGTGCCTCGTTGGAAAGCTCTTTGGCAGCCACTCGCGTGGCCCCACAGCCCGTGGGGCTGCGGGCTTTCTGGCGGCCGTCAGCCTAGGCGACACCGGCACCCGCGTGGCCCCGCCACGTCAGTCTTCAAAGCATTTTCCGGTAGGGCTGCAGCTCTGGCGACAGCTCCCACGCCCGAAGAGCCAGGAGGGAAAGCCGTGCCTCGTTGGAAAGGCCTTTGACAGCCGCTCGCGTCGCCCCACAGCCCGTGGGGCTGCGGGCTTTCCGGCGGCCGTCAGCCTCGGCGACAACGGCGCCCACGTGGCGCCGTTGCGCCAGCCTGCGAAGCATTTTCCGGTAGGGCCGCGGATCTGGCTACAGCTCCCACGCCTGAAGAGCCAGGAGGGAAAGCCGTGCCTCGTTGGAAAGCTCTTTGGCAGCCGCTCGCGTGGCCCCACAGCCCGTGGGGCTGCGGGCTTTCCGGCTGCCGTCAGCCTCGGCGATACCGGCACCCACGTGGCCCCGCCACGTCAGCCTGCAACACATTTTCCGCTAGTACCGCGGCTCTGGCGACAGCTCCCACGCCCGAAGAGCCAGGAGGGAAAGCCGTGCCTCGTTGGAAAGCTCTTTGGCAGCCGCTCGCGTGGCCCCACAGCCTGTGGGGCTGCGGGCTTTCCGGCGGCCGTCAGACTCGGCGCCACCTGCGCCGACGTGGCGCCGCCACGCCAGCCTGCGAAGCATTTTCCGGTAGGGCCGCGGCTGTGGCGACAACTCCCACGCCCGAAAAGCCAGGAGGGAAAGCCGTGCCTCGTTGGAAAGCTCTTTGGCAGCCGCTCGCGTGGCCCCACAGCCCGTGGGACTGCGGGCTTTCCGGCAGCCATCAGCCTCGGCGCCACTGGCGCCCACGTGGCGCCGCCGCGCCAGCCTGCGAAGCATTTTCCGGTAGGGCCGCGGCTCTGGCGAGAGCTCCCACGCCCGAAGAGCCAGGAGGGAAAGCCGTGGCTCGTTGGAAAGCTCTTTGGCAGCCGCTCGCGTGGCCCCACAGCCTGTGGGGCTGCGGGCTTTCCGGCGGACGTCAGCCTCGGCGACACCGGCGACCACGTGGCACCGCCACGACAGCCTGTAAAGCATTTTCCGGTAGGGCCGCGGCTCTGGCGACAGCTCCCACGCCCGAAGAGCCAGGAGGGAAAGCCGTGCCTCGTTGGAAAGCTCTGTGGCAGCCGCTCGCGTGGCCCCACAGCCCGTGGGGCTGTGGGCTTTCCGGCGGCCGTCAGCCTCGGCGACACCGGTGCCCACTTGGCGCCACAGCGCTAGCCTGCGAAGCATTTTCCGGTAGGGCCGCAGCTCTGGCGACAGCTCCCACGCCCGAAGAGCCAGGAGGGAAAGCCGTGCCTCGTTGGAAAGCTCTTTGGCAGCCGCTCGCGTGGCCCCACAGGCCTCGGGGATGGGGCTTTACGGCGGCCGTCAGCCTAGGCGACACCGGCACACACGTGGCCCTGCCACGTCAGCCTGCGAAGCATTTTCCGGTAGGGCCGCGGCTCTGGCGACAGCTCCCATGCCCGAAGAGCCAGGAGGGAAAGCCGTGCCTCCTTGGAAAGCTCTTTGGCAGCCGCTCGCGTGGCCCCACAGCCCGTGGGGCTGCGGGCATTCCGGCGGCCGTCAGCCTCGGCGACACCGGCGACCACATGGCGCCGCCGCGCCAGCCTGCGAAGCATTTTCCAGTAGGGCCGCGGCTCTGGCGACAGCTCCCACACCCGAAGAGCCAGGAGGGAAAGCCGTGCCTCGTTGGAAAGCTCTTTGGCAGCCACTCGCGTGGCCCCACAGCCTGTGGGGCTGCGGGCTTTCCGGCGGCCGTCAGCCTCGGCGCCACCTGCGACCACGTGGCGCCGCCGCGCTAGCCTGCCACACATTTTCCGGTAGTGCCGCGGCTCTGGCGACAGCTCCCACGCCCGAAGAGCCAGGAGGGAAAGCCGTGCCTCCTTGGAAAGCTCTTTGGCAGCCACTCGCATGGCCCCACAGCCCTTGGGGCTGCGGGCTTTCCAGCGGCCATCAGCCTCGGCGCCACCGGGGCACACGTGGCGCCGTCGCGCCAGCCTGCGAAGCATTTTCCGGTAGGGCCGCGGCTCTGGCGACAGCTCCCACGCCCGAAGAGCCAGGAGGGAAAGCCGTGCCTCGTTGGAAAGCTCTTTGGCAGCCGCTCTCGTGGCCCCACAACCCGTGGGGCTGCGGGCTTTCCGGCAGCCGTCAGCCTCGGCGCCAGTGGCGCCCACTTGGCGCCCCCGCGCCCGCCTGCAAAGCATTTTCCGGTAGGGCCGCCGCTCTGGCGACAGCTCCCACGCCCGAAGAGCCAGGAGGGAAAGCCGTGCCTCCTTGGAAAGCTCTTTGGCAGCCGCTCGCGTGGCCCCACAGCCTGTGGGGCTGCGGGCATTCCGGTAGCCGTCAGCCTCGGCGCCACCGGCGCCCACGTGGCGCCGCCGCGCCAGCCTGCAAAGCATTTTCCGGTAGGGCCGCGGCTCTGGCGACAGCTCCCACGCCCGAAGAGCCAGGAGGGAAAGCCGTGCCTCCTTGGAAAGCTCTTTGGCAGCCGCTCGCGTGGCCCCACAGCCCCTGGGGTTGCGGGCTTTCCGGCGGCCGTCAGCCTCGGCGACACCGGCGCCCACGTGGCGCCGCTGCGCCAGACTGCGAAGCATTTTCCGGTAGGGCCGCGGCTCTGGCGACAGCTCCCACGCCCGAAGAGCCAGGAGGGAAAGCCGTGCCTCCTTGGAAAGCTCTTTGGCAGCCGCTCGCGTGGCCCCACAGCCCCTGGAGCTGAGGGCTTTCCGGCGGCCGTCAGCCTCGGCGCCACCGGCGCCCACATGGTGCCGCCGCGCCAGCCTGCGAAGCATTTTCCAGTAGGGCCGCGGCTCTGGCGACAGCTCCCATGGCGGAAGAGCCAGGAGGGAAAGCCGTGCCTCGTTGGAAAGCTCTTTGGCAGCCACTCGCGTGGCCCCGCAGCCTGTGGGGCTGCGGGCTTTCCGGCGGCCGTCAGCCTCGGCGCCACCTGCGACCACGTGGCGCCGCCGCGCTAGCCTGCCACACATTTTCCGGTAGTGCCGCGGCTCTGGCGACAGCTCCCACGCCCGAAGAGCCAGGGGGGAAAGCCATGCCTCGTTGGAAAGCTCTTTGGCAGCCGCTCGCGTGGCCCCACAGCCCGTGGGACTGCGGGCTTTCCAGCGGCCATGAGCCTCGGCGACACCGGCGCCCACGTGGCGCCGTCGCGCCAGGTTGCGAAGCATTTTCCGGTAGGGGCGCGGCTCTGGCGACAGCTCCCACGCCCGAAGAGCCAGGAGGGAAATCCGTGCCTCCTTGGAAAGCTCTTTGGCAGCCGCTCGCGTGGCCCCACAGCCCGTGGGGCTGCGGGCTTTCCAGTGGCCGTCAGCCTCGGCGCCACTGGCGCCCACTTGGCGCCCCCCGCGCCCGCCTTCGAAGCATTTTCCGGTAGGGCCGCGGCTCTGGCGACAGCTCCCATGGCCGAAGAGCCAGGAGGGAAAACCGTGCCTCGTTGGAAAGCTCTTTGGCAGCCACTCGCGTGGCCCCGCAGCCTGTGGGGCTGCGGGCTTTCCGGCGGCCGTCAGCCTCGGCGCCACCTGCGACCACGTGGCGCTGCCACGCCAGCCCGCCACACATTTTCCGGTAGTGCCGCGGCTCTGGCGACAGCTCCCACGCCCGAAGAGCCAGGAGGGAAAGCCGTGCCTCCTTGGAAAGCTCTTTGGCAGCCGCTCGCATGGCCCCACAGCCCGTGGGGCTGATGGCTCTCCGGCGGCCGTCAGACTCAGCGCCACCTGCGCCGACGTGGCGTCGCCACGCCAGCCTGCGAAGCATTTTCCGGTAGGGCCGCGGCCGTGGCGACAACTCCCACGCCCGAAGAGCCAGGAGGGAAAGCCGTGCCTCGTTGGAAAGCTCTTTGGCAGCCGCTCGCGTGGCCCCACAGCCCGTGGGACTGTGGGCTTTCCGGCGTCCGTCAGCCTCGGCGACACCGGTGCCCACGTGGCGCCACCGCGCTAGCCTGCGAAGCATTTTCCGGTAGGGCCGCGGCTCTGGCGACATCTCCCACGCCCAAAGAGCCAGGAGGGAAAGCCGTGCCTCGTTGGAAAGCACTTTGGCAGCCGCTCGCGTGGCCCCACAGCCCGTGGGACTGCGGGCTTTCCGGCGGCCATCAGCCTCGGCGCCACCGGCGCCCACGTGGTGCCGCCGCGCCAGACTGCGAAGCATTTTCCGGTAGGGCCGCGGCTCTGGCAACAGCTCCCACGCCCGAAGAGCCAGGAGGGAAAGCCGTGCCTCCTTGGAAAGCTCTTTGGCAGCCGCTCGCGTGGCCCCACAGCCCCTGGAGCTGAGGGCTTTCCGGCGGCCGTCAGCCTCGGCGCCACCGGCGCCCACATGGTGCCGCCGCGCCAGCCTGCGAAGCATTTTCCAGTAGGGCCGCGGCTCTGGCGACAGCTCCCATGGCGGAAGAGCCAGGAGGGAAAGCCATGCCTCGTTGGAAAGCTCTTTGGCAGCCACTCGCGTGGCCCCGCAGCCTGTGGGGCTGCGGGCTTTCCGGCGGCCGTCAGCCTCGGCGACACCGGCGCCCACGTGGCGCCGCCACGCCAGCCTGCGAACATTTTCCGGTAGGGCCGCGGCTCTGGCGACAGCTCCCACGCCCGAAGAGCAAGGAGGGAAAGCCGTGCCTCGTTGGAAAGCTCTTTGGCAGCCGCTCGCGTGGCCCCACAGCCTGTGGGGCTGCGGGCTTTCCGGCGTCCGTCAGCCTCGGCGACACCGGTGCCCACGTGGCGCCACCGCGCCAGCCTGCGAAGCATTTTCCGGTAGGGCCGCGGCTCTGGCGACAGCTCCCATGGCGGAAGAGCCAGGAGGGAAAGCCGTGCCTCGTTGGAAACCTCTTTGGCAGCCACTCGCGTGGCCCCGCAGCCTGTGGGGCTGTGGGCTTTCCGGCGGCGGTCAGCCTCGGCGCCACCGGCGCCCACGTGGCGCCGCCGCGCTAGCCTGCCACACATTTTCCGGTAGTGCCGCGGCTCTGGCGACAGCTCCCATGCCCGAAGAGCCAGGAGGGAAAGCCGTGCCTCGTTGGAAAGCTCTTTGGCAGCCGCTCGTGTGGCCCCACAGCCCGAGGGGCTGCGGGCTTTCCAGCGGCCATCAGCCTCGGCGACACCGGGGCACACGTGGCGCCGTCGCATCAGCTTGCGAAGCATTTTCCGGTAGGGTCGCGGCTCTGGTGACAGCTCCCACGCCCGAAGAGCCAGGAGGGAAAGCCGTGCCTCCTTGGAAAGCTCTTTGGCAGCCGCTCGCGTGGCCCCACAGCCCGTGGGGCTGCGGGCTTTCCAGCGGCCATCAGCCTCGGCGCAACCGGGGCCCACGTGGTGCCGCCACGCCAGCCTGTGAAGCATTTTCCGGTAGGGCCGCGGCTCTGGCGACAGCTCCCATGCCCGAAGAGCCAGGAGGGAAAGCCCTGCCTCGTTGGAAAGCTCTTTGGCAGCCGCTCGCGTGGCCCCACAGCCTGTGGGTCTGCGGGGTTTCCGGCGTCCGTCAACCTCGGCGACACCGGTGCCCACGTGGCGCCACCGCGCCAGCCTGCGAAGCATTTTCCGGTAGGGCCGCGGCTCTGGCGACAGCTCCCACGCCCGAAGAGCCAGGAGCGAAAGCCGTGCCTCCTTGGAAAGCTCTTTGGTAGCCTCTCGCGTGGCCCCGCAGCCTGTGGGGCTGCGGGCTTTCCGGCGGCCGTCAGCCTCGGCGCCACCGGCGCCCACGTGGCGCCGCCACGCCAGCCTGCGAAGCATTTTCCGGTAGGGCCGCGGCTCTGGCGACAGCTCCCACACCCGAAGAGCCAGGAGGGAAAGCCGTGCCTCATTGGAAAGCTCTTTGGCAGCCGCTCGCGTGGCCCCACAGCCCGTGGGGTTGCGGGCTTTCCGGCGGCCGTCAGCCTCGGCGACACCGGCGCCCACGTGGCGCCGGTGTGCCAGCCTGCAAAGCATTTTCCGGTAGGGCCGCGGCTCTGGCGACAGCTCCCACGCCCGAAGAGCCAGGAGGGAAAGCCGTGCCTCGTTGGAAAGCTCTTTGGCAGCCGCTCGCGTGGCCCCACAGCCTGTGGGGCTGCGGGCTTTCCGGCGTCCGTCCAGCCTCGGTGACACCGGTGCCCACGTGGCGCCACCGCGCTAGACTGCGAAGCATTTTCCGGTAGGGGTCGCGGCTCTGGCGACAGCTCCCACGCCCGAAGAGCCAGGAGGGAAAGCCGTGCCTCGTTGGAAAGCTCTTTGGCAGCCGCTCGAGTGGCCCCACAGCCTGTGGGGCTGCGGGCTTTCCGGCGGCCACCAACCTCGGCGACATCGGCGCCCACGTGGCGCCGCCGCGCCAGCCTGCGAAGCATTTCCGGTAGGGGCGCGGCTCTGGCGACAGTTCCCACGCCCGAAGAGCCTGGAGGGAAAGCCGTGCCTCGTTGGAACCTCTTTGGCAGCCGCTCGCGTGGCCCCACAGCCCGTGGGGCTGCGGGCTTTCGGCGGCCGTCAGCGATGGCGACACCGGCGCCCACGTGGTGCCGCCGCGCCAGCCTGCGAAGCATTTTCCGGTAGGGGCCGCGGCTCTGGCGACAGCTCCCACGCCCGAAGAGCCAGGAGGGAAAGCCGTGCCTCGTTGGAAAGCTCTTTGGCAGCCGCTCACGTGGCCCCACAGCCCGTGGGGCTGCGGGCTTTCTGGCGGCCGTCAGCCTCGGCGACACCGGTTCCAAGGTGGCGCCGCCGCGCCAGCCTGCGAAGCATTTTCCGGTAGGGCCGCGGCTCTGGCGACAGCTCCCACGCCCGAAGAGCCAGGAGGGAAAGCCGTGCCTCCTTGGAAAGCTCTTTGGCAGCCGCTCGTGTGGCCCCACAGCCCGTGGGGCTGCGGCCTTTCCGGCGGCCTTCAGCCTCGGCGACACCAGTGCCCACGTGGCGACGCCACGCCACCCTGCGAAGCATTTTCCGGTAGGGCCGCGGCTCTGGCGACAGCTCCCACGCCCGAAGAGCCAGGAGGGAAAGCCGTGCCTCCTTGGAAAGCTCTTTGGCAGCCGCTCGCGTGGCCCCACAGCCCGTGGGGCTGCGGGCTTTCCGGCGGCCGTCAGCCTCGACACCACCGGCGCCCACGTGGCGCCGCGGCGCCAGCCTGCGAAGCATTTTCCGGTAGGGCCGCGGCTCTGGCGACAGCTCCCACGCCCGAAGAGCCAGGAGGGAAAGCCGTGCCTCCTTGGAAAGCTCTTTGGCAGCCGCTCGTGTGGCCCCACAGCCCGTGGGGCTGCGGGCTTTCCGGCGGCCGTCAGCCTCGGCGACACCTGCGACCATGTGGCGCCGCCACGCCAGCCTGCGAAGCATTTTCCGGTAGGGCCGCGGCTCTGGCGACAGCTCCCAAGCCCGAAGAGTCAGGAGGGAAAGCTGTGCCTCGTTGGAAATCTCTTTGGCAGCCGCTCGCGTGGCCCCACAGCCCGTGGGGCTGCGGGCTTTCCGGCCGCCGTCAGCCTCGGCGACACCGGCGCCCTTGTGGCGCCGCCGCGCCAGCCTGCGAAGCATTTTCCGGTAGGGCCGCGGCTCTGGCGACAGCTCCCACGCCCGAAGAGCCAGGAGGGAAAGCCGTGCCTCGTTAGAAAGCTCTTTGGCAGCCGCTCACGTGGCCCCATAGCCCGTGGGGCTGCGGGCTTTCCGGCGGCTGTCAGCCTCGGCGACACCTGCGACCACGTGGCGCCGCCGCGCCAGCCTGCGAAGCATTTTCCGGTAGGGCCGCGGCTCTGGCGACAGCTCCCACGCCCGAAGAGCCAGGAGGGAAAGCCGTGCCTCCTTGGAAAGCTCTTTGGCAGCCGCTCGCGTGGCCCCACAGCCCGTGGGGCTGCGGGATTTCCGGCGGCCGTCAGCCTCGGCGACACCTGCGACCACGTGACGCCGCCGCACCAGCCTGCGAAGCATTTTCCGGTAGGGCCGCGGCTCTGGCAACAGCTCCCACGCCCGAAGAGCCAGGAGGGAAAGCCGTGCCTCGTTGGAAAGCTCTTTGGCAGCCGCTCGTGTGGCCCCACAGCCCGTGGGGCTGCGGGCTTTCCGGCGGCCTTCAGCCTCGGCGACACCAGTGCCCACGTGGCGCCGCCACGCCACCCTGCGAAGCATTTTCCGGTAGGGCCGCGGCTCTGGCGACAGCTCCCACGCCCGAAGAGCCAGGAGGGAAAGCCGTGCCTCCTTGGAAAGCTCTTTGGCAGCCGCTCGCGTGGCCCCACAGCCCGTGGGGCTGCGGGCTTTCCGGCGGCCGTCAGCCTCGACACCACCGGCGCCCACGTGGCGCCGCGGCGCCAGCCTGCGAAGCATTTTCCGGTAGGGCCGCGGCTCTGGCGACAGCTCCCACGCCCGAAGAGCCAGGAGGGAAAGCCGTGCCTCCTTGGAAACCTCTTTGGCAGCCGCTCGCGTGGCCCCACAGCCCGTGGGGCTGCGGGCTTTCCGGCGGCTGTCAGCCTCGGCGACACCAGTGCCCAAGTGCCGCCCCCGCGCCAGCCTGCGAAGCATTTTCCGGTAGGGCCGCGGCTCTGGCGACAGCTCCCACGCCCGAAGAGCAAGGAGGGAAAGCCGTGCCTCCTTGGAAAGCTCTTTGGCAGCCGCTCGCGTGGCCCCACAGCCCGTGGGGCTGCGGGCTTTCCGGCGGCTGTCAGCCTCGGCGACACTGGCGCCCACGTGGCGCCGCCGCGCCAGCCTGCGAAGCATTTTCCGGTAGGGCCGCGGCTCTGGCGACAGCTCCCACGCCCGAAGAGCCAGGAGGGAAAGCTGTGCCTCGTTGGAAACCTCTTTGGCAGCCGCTCGCGTGGCCCCACAGCCCGTGGGGCTGCGGGCTTTCCGGCGGCCGTAAGCCTCGGCGACACCGGCGCCCACGTGGCGCCGCCACGCCAGCCTGCGAAGCATTTTCCGGTAGGGCCGCGGCTCTGGCGACAGCTCCCATGCCCGAAGAGCCAGGAGGGAAAGCTGTGCCTCGTTGGAAAGCTCTTTGGCAGCCGCTCGCGTGGCCCCACAGCCCGTGGGGCTGCAGGCTTTCCGGCGGCCGTCAGCGATGGCGACACCGGCGCCCACGTGGTGCCGCCGCGCCAGCCTGCGAAGCATTTTCCGGTAGGGCCGCGGCTCTGGCGACAGCTCCCACGCCCGAAGAGCCAGGAGGGAAAGCCGTGCCTCATTGGAAAGCTCTTTGGCAGCCGCTCACGTGGCCCCACAGCCCGTGGGGCTGCGGGCTTTCTGGCGGCCGTCAGCCTCGGCGACACCGGTTCCAAGGTGGCGCCGCCGCGCCAGCCTGCGAAGCATTTTCCGGTAGGGCCGCGGCTCTGGCGACAGCTCCCACGCCCGAAGAGCCAGGAGGGAAAGCCGTGCCTCGTTGGAAACCCCTTTGGCAGCCGCTCGCGTGGCCCCACAGCCCGTGGGGCTGCGGGCTTTCCGGCGGCTGTCAGCCTCGGCGACACCAGTGCCCAAGTGCCGCCCCCGCGCCAGCCTGCGAAGCATTTTCCGGTAGGGCCGCGGCTCTGGCGACAGCTCCCACGCCCGAAGAGCCAGGAGGGAAAGCCGTGCCTCCTTGGAAAGCTCTTTGGCAGCCGCTCGCGTGGCCCCACAGCCCGTGGGGCTGCGGGCTTTCCGGCGGCCGTCAGCCTCGACACCACCGGAGCCCACGTGGCGCCGCCGCGCCAGCCTGCGAAGCATTTTCCGGTAGGGCCGCGGCTCTGGCGACAGCTCCCACGCCCGAAGAGCCAGGAGGGAAAGCCGTGCCTCGTTGGAAAGCTCTTTGGCAGCCGCTCGCGTGGCCCCACAGCCCGTGGGGCTGCGGGCTTTCCGGCGGCCGTCAGCCTCGGCGACACCTGCGCCCACGTGGCGCCGCCACGCCAGCCTGCGAAGCATTTTCCGGTAGGGCCGCGGCTCTGGCGACAGCTCCCACGCCCGAAGACCCAGGAGGGAAAGCCGTGCCTCCTTGGAAAGCTCTTTGGCAGCCGCTCACGTGGCCCCACAGCCCGTGGGGCTGCGGGCTTTCTGGCGGCCGTCAGCCTCGGCGACACCGGTTCCAAGGTGGCGCCGTCGCGCCAGCCTGCGAAGCATTTTCCGGTAGGGCCGCGGCTCTGGCGACAGCTCCCACGCCCGAAGAGCCAGGAGGGAAAGCCGTGCCTCGTTAGAAAGCTCTTTGGCAGCCGCTCGCGTGGCCCCATAGCCCGTGGGGCTGCGGGCTTTCCGGCGGCTGTCAGCCTCGGCGACACCTGCGACCACGTGGCGCCGCCGCGCCAGCCTGCGAAGCATTTTCCGGTAGGGCCGCGGCTCTGGCGACAGCTCCCACGCCCGAAGAGCCAGGAGGGAAAGCCGTGCCTCCTTGGAAAGCTCTTTGGCAGCCGCTCGCGTGGCCCCACAGCCCGTGGGGCTGCGGGCTTTCCGGCGGCCGTCAGCCTCGGCGACACCTGCGACCACGTGGCGCCGCCGCGCCAGCCTGCGAAGCATTTTCCGGTAGGGCCGCGGCTCTGGCGACAGCTCCCACGCCCGAAGAGCCAGGAGGGAAAGCCGTGCCTCCTTGGAAAGCTCTTTGGCAGCCGCTCGCGTGGCCCCACAGCCCGTGGGGCTGCGGGATTTCCCGCGGCCGTCAGCCTCGGCGACACCTGCGACCATGTGGCGCCGCCACGCCAGCCTGCGAAGCATTTTCCGGTAGGGCCGCGGCTCTGGCGACAGCTCCCACGCCCGAAGAGCCAGGAGGGAAAGCCGTGCCTCGTTGGAAAGCTCTTTGGCAGCCGCTCGTGTGGCCCCACAGCCCGTGGGGCTGCGGGCTTTCCGGCGGCCTTCAGCCTCGGCGACACCAGTGCCCACGTGGCGCCGCCACGCCACCCTGCGAAGCATTTTCCGGTAGGGCCGCGGCTCTGGCGACAGCTCCCACGCCCGAAGAGCCAGGAGGGAAAGCCGTGCCTCCTTGGAAAGCTCTTTGGCAGCCGCTCGCGTGGCCCCACAGCCCGTGGGGCTGCGGGCTTTCCGGCGGCCGTCAGCCTCGACACCACCGGCGCCCACGTGGCGCCGCGGCGCCAGCCTGCGAAGCATTTTCCGGTAGGGCCGCGGCTCTGGCGACAGCTCCCACGCCCGAAGAGCCAGGAGGGAAAGCCGTGCCTCCTTGGAAAGCTCTTTGGCAGCCGCTCGCGTGGCCCCACAGCCCGTGGGGCTGCGGGCTTTCCGGCGGCTGTCAGCCTCGGCGACACCAGTGCCCAAGTGCCGCCCCCGCGCCAGCCTGCGAAGCATTTTCCGGTAGGGCCGCGGCTCTGGCGACAGCTCCCACGCCCGAAGAGCAAGGAGGGAAAGCCGTGCCTCCTTGGAAAGCTCTTTGGCAGCCGCTCGCGTGGCCCCACAGCCCGTGGGGCTGCGGGCTTTCCGGCGGCTGTCAGCCTCGGCGACACTGGCGCCCACGTGGCGCCGCCGCGCCAGCCTGCGAAGCATTTTCCGGTAGGGCCGCGGCTCTGGCGACAGCTCCCACGCCCGAAGAGCCAGGAGGGAAAGCCGTGCCTCCTTGGAAAGCTCTTTGGCAGCCGCTCGCGTGGCCCCACAGCCCGTGGGGCTGCGGGCTTTCCGGCGGCCGTCAGCCTCGACACCACCGGCGCCCACGTGGCGCCGCGGCGCCAGCCTGCGAAGCATTTTCCGGTAGGGCCGCGGCTCTGGCGACAGCTCCCACGCCCGAAGAGCCAGGAGGGAAAGCCGTGCCTCGTTAGAAAGCTCTTTGGCAGCCGCTCGTGTGGCCCCACAGCCCGTGGGGCTGCGGGCTTTCCGGCGGCTGTCAGCCTCGGCGACACCTGCGACCACGTGGCGCCGCCGCGCCAGCCTGCGAAGCATTTTCCGGTAGGGCCGCGGCTCTGGCGACAGCTCCCACACCCGAAGAGCCAGGAGGGAAAGCCGTGCCTCCTTGGAAACCTCTTTGGCAGCCGCTCGCGTGGCCCCACAGCCCGTGGGGCTGCGGGCTTTCTGGCGGCCATCAGCCTCAGCGACATCGGCGCCAAGGTGGCGCCACCGCGCCAGCCTGCGAAGCATTTTCCGGTAGGGCCGCGGCTCTGGCGACAGCTCCCACGCCCGAAGAGCCAGGAGGGAAAGCCGTGCCTCCTTGGAAAGCTCTTTGGCAGCCGCTCGCGTGGCCCCACAGCCCGTGGGGCTGCGGGCTTTCCGGCGGCCGTCAGCCTCGACACCACCGGCGCCCACGTGGCGCCGCCGCGCCAGCCTGCGAAGCATTTTCCGGTAGGGCCGCGGCTCTGGCGACAGCTCCCACGCCCGAAGAGCCAGGAGGGAAAACCGTGCCTCGTTAGAAAGCTCTTTGGCAGCCGCTCGCGTGGCCCCACAGCCCGTGGGGCTGCTGGCTTTCCGGCGGCTGTCAGCCTCAGCGACACCTGCGACCACGTGGCGCAGCCACGCCAGCCTGCGAAGCATTTTCCGGTAGGGCCGCGGCTCTGGCGACAGCTCCCATGCCCGAAGAGCCAGGAGGGAAAGCCGTGCCTCGTTGGAAAGCTCTTTGGCAGCCGCTCGCGTGGCCCCACAGCCCGTGGGGCTGCAGGCTTTCCGGCGGCCGTCAGCGATGGCGACACCGGCGCCCACGTGGTGCCGCCACGCCAGCCTGCGAAGCATTTTCCGGTAGGGCCGCGGCTCTGGCGACAGCTCCCACGCCCGAAGAGCCAGGAGGGAAAGCCGTGCCTCGTTGGAAAGCTCTTTGGCAGCCGCTCACGTGGCCCCACAGCCCGTGGGGCTGCGGGCTTTCTGGCGGCCGTCAGCCTCGGCGACACCGGTTCCAAGGTGGCGCCGCCGCGCCAGCCTGCGAAGCATTTTCCGGTAGGGCCGCGGCTCTGGCGACAGCTCCCACGCCCGAAGAGCCAGGAGGGAAAGCCGTGCCTCGTTAGAAAGCTCTTTGGCAGCCGCTCACGTGGCCCCACAGCCCGTGGGGCTGCGGGCTTTCCGGCGGCTGTCAGCCTCGGCGACACCTGCGACCACGTGGCGCCGCCGCGCCAGCCTGCGAAGCATTTTCCGGTAGGGCCGCGGCTCTGGCGACAGCTCCCACGCCCGAAGAGCCAGGAGGGAAAGCCGTGCCTCCTTGGAAAGCTCTTTGGCAGCCGCTCGCGTGGCCCCACAGCCCGTGGGGCTGCGGGCTTTCCGGCGGCCGTCAGCCTCGGCGACACCTGCGACCACGTGGCGCCGCCGCGCCAGCCTGCGAAGCATTTTCCGGTAGGGCCGCGGCTCTGGCGACAGCTCCCACGCCCGAAGAGCCAGGAGGGAAAGCCGTGCCTCCTTGGAAAGCTCTTTGGCAGCCGCTCGCGTGGCCCCACAGCCCGTGGGGCTGCGGGCTTTCCGGCGGCCGTCAGCCTCGGCGACACCTGCGACCATGTGGCGCCGCCACGCCAGCCTGCGAAGCATTTTCCGGTAGGGCCGCGGCTCTGGCGACAGCTCCCACGCCCGAAGAGCCAGGAGGGAAAGCCGTGCCTCGTTGGAAAGCTCTTTGGCAGCCGCTCGTGTGGCCCCACAGCCCGTGGGGCTGCGGGCTTTCCGGCGGCCTTCAGCCTCGGCGACACCAGTGCCCACGTGGCGCCGCCACGCCACCCTGCGAAGCATTTTCCGGTAGGGCCGCGGCTCTGGCGACAGCTCCCACGCCCGAAGAGCCAGGAGGGAAAGCCGTGCCTCCTTGGAAAGCTCTTTGGCAGCCGCTCGCGTGGCCCCACAGCCCGTGGGGCTGCGGGCTTTCCGGCGGCCGTCAGCCTCGACACCACCGGCGCACACGTGGCGCCGCGGCGCCAGCCTGCGAAGCATTTTCCGGTAGGGCCGCGGCTCTGGCGACAGCTCCCACGCCCGAAGAGCCAGGAGGGAAAGCCGTGCCTCCTTGGAAAGCTCTTTGGCAGCCGCTCGCGTGGCCCCACAGCCCGTGGGGCTGCGGGCTTTCCGGCGGCTGTCAGCCTCGGCGACACCAGTGCCCAAGTGCCGCCCCCGCGCCAGCCTGCGAAGCATTTTCCGGTAGGGCCGCGGCTCTGGCGACAGCTCCCACGCCCGAAGAGCAAGGAGGGAAAGCCGTGCCTCCTTGGAAAGCTCTTTGGCAGCCGCTCGCGTGGCCCCACAGCCCGTGGGGCTGCGGGCTTTCCGGCGGCTGTCAGCCTCGGCGACACTGGCGCCCACGTGGCGCCGCCGCGCCAGCCTGCGAAGCATTTTCCGGTAGGGCCGCGGCTCTGGCGACAGCTCCCACGCCCGAAGAGCCAGGAGGGAAAGCCGTGCCTCCTTGGAAAGCTCTTTGGCAGCCGCTCGCGTGGCCCCACAGCCCGTGGGGCTGCGGGCTTTCCGGCGGCCGTCAGCCTCGACACCACCGGCGCCCACGTGGCGCCGCCGCGCCAGCCTGCAAAGCATTTTCCGGTAGGGCCGCGGCTCTGGCGACAGCTCCCACGCCCGAAGAGCCAGGAGGGAAAGCCGTGCCTCGTTAGAAAGCTCTTTGGCAGCCGCTCGTGTGGCCCCACAGCCCGTGGGGCTGCGGGCTTTCCGGCGGCTCTCAGCCTCGGCGACACCTGCGACCACGTGGCGCCGCCGCGCCAGCCTGCGAAGCATTTTCCGGTAGGGCCGCGGCTCTGGCGACAGCTCCCACACCCGAAGAGCCAGGAGGGAAAGCCGTGCCTCCTTGGAAACCTCTTTGGCAGCCGCTCGCGTGGCCCCACAGCCCGTGGGGCTGCGGGCTTTCTGGCGGCCATCAGCCTCAGCGACATCGGCGCCAAGGTGGCGCCACCGCGCCAGCCTGCGAAGCATTTTCCGGTAGGGCCGCGGCTCTGGCGACAGCTCCCACGCCCGAAGAGCCAGGAGGGAAAGCCGTGCCTCCTTGGAAAGCTCTTTGGCAGCCGCTCGCGTGGCCCCACAGCCCGTGGGGCTGCGGGCTTTCCGGCGGCCGTCAGCCTCGACACCACCGGCGCCCACGTGGCGCCGCCGCGCCAGCCTGCGAAGCATTTTCCGGTAGGGCCGCGGCTCTGGCGACAGCTCCCACGCCCGAAGAGCCAGGAGGGAAAACCGTGCCTCGTTAGAAAGCTCTTTGGCAGCCGCTCGCGTGGCCCCACAGCCCGTGGGGCTGCTGGCTTTCCGGCGGCTGTCAGCCTCAGCGACACCTGCGACCACGTGGCGCAGCCACGCCAGCCTGCGAAGCATTTTCCGGTAGGGCCGCGGCTCTGGCGACAGCTCCCATGCCCGAAGAGCCAGGAGGGAAAGCCGTGCCTCGTTGGAAAGCTCTTTGGCAGCCGCTCGCGTGGCCCCACAGCCCGTGGGGCTGCAGGCTTTCCGGCGGCCGTCAGCGATGGCGACACCGGCGCCCACGTGGTGCCGCCACGCCAGCCTGCGAAGCATTTTCCGGTAGGGCCGCGGCTCTGGCGACAGCTCCCACGCCCGAAGAGCCAGGAGGGAAAGCCGTGCCTCGTTGGAAAGCTCTTTGGCAGCCGCTCACGTGGCCCCACAGCCCGTGGGGCTGCGGGCTTTCTGGCGGCCGTCAGCCTCGGCGACACCGGTTCCAAGGTGGCGCCGCCGCGCCAGCCTGCGAAGCATTTTCCGGTAGGGCCGCGGCTCTGGCGACAGCTCCCACGCCCGAAGAGCCAGGAGGGAAAGCCGTGCCTCCTTGGAAAGCTCTTTGGCAGCCGCTCGCGTGGCCCCACAGCCCGTGGGGCTGCGGGCTTTCCGGCGGCTGTCAGCCTCGGCGACACCTGCGACCACGTGGCGCCGCCGCGCCAGCCTGCGAAGCATTTTCCGGTAGGGCCGCGGCTCTGGCGACAGCTCCCACGCCCGAAGAGCCAGGAGGGAAAGCCGTGCCTCGTTGGAAAGCTCTTTGGCAGCCGCTCGCGTGGCCCCACAGCCCGTGGGGCTGCGGGCTTTCCGGCGGCCGTCAGCCTCGGCGACACCTGCGACCACGTGGCGCCGCTGCGCCAGCCTGCGAAGCATTTTCCGGTAGGGCCGCGGCTCTGGCGACAGCTCCCACGCCCGAAGAGCCAGGAGGGAAAGCCGTGCCTCCTTGGAAAGCTCTTTGGCAGCCGCTCGCGTGGCCCCACAGCCCGTGGGGCTGCGGGCTTTCCGGTGGCCGTCAGCCTCGACACCACCGGCGCCCACGTGGCGCCACCGCGCCAGCCTGCGAAGCATTTTCCGGTAGGGCCGCGGCTCTGGCGACAGCTCCCACGCCCGAAGAGCCAGGAGGGAAAACCGTGCCTCGTTAGAAAGCTCTTTGGCAGCCGCTCGCGTGGCCCCACAGCCCGTGGGGCTGCTGGCTTTCCGGCGGCTGTCAGCCTCAGCGACACCTGCGACCACGTGGCGCAGCCACGCCAGCCTGCGAAGCATTTTCCGGTAGGGCCGCGGCTCTGGCGACAGCTCCCACGCCCGAAGAGCCAGGAGGGAAAGCCGTGCCTCGTTGGAAAGCTCTTTGGCAGCCGCTCGTGTGGCCCCATAGCCGGTGGGGCTGCGGGCTTTCCGGCGGCCTTCAGCCTCGGCGACACCAGTGCCCACGTTGTGACGCCACGCCACCCTGCGAAGCATTTTCCGGTAGGGCCGCGGCTCTGGCGACAGCTCCCACGCCCGAAGAGCCAGGAGGGAAAGCCGTGCCTCCTTGGAAAGCTCTTTGGCAGCCGCTCGCGTGGCCCCACAGCCCGTGGGGCTGCGGGCTTTCCGGCGGCCATCAGGCTCGGCGACACCTGCGCCCACGTGGCGCCGCTACGCCAGCCTGCGAAGCATTTTCCGGTAGGGCCGCGGCTCTGGCGACAGCTCCCACGCCCGAAGAGCCAGGAGGGAAAGCCGTGCCTCGTTGGAAAGCTCTTTGGCAGCCGCTCACGTGGCCCCACAGCCCGTGGGGCTGCGGGCTTTCTGGCGGCCGTCAGCCTCGGCGACACCGGTTCCAAGGTGGCGCCGCCGCGCCAGCCTGCGAAGCATTTTCCGGTAGGGCCGCGGCTCTGGCGACAGCTCCCACGCCCGAAGAGCCAGGAGGGAAAGCCGTGCCTCGTTGGAAACCCCTTTGGCAGCCGCTCACGTGGCCCCACAGCCCGTGGGGCTGCGGGCTTTCCGGCGGCTGTCAGCCTCGGCGACACCAGTGCCCAAGTGCCGCCCCCGCGCCAGCCTGCGAAGCATTTTCCGGTAGGGCCGCGGCTCTGGCGACAGCTCCCACGCCCGAAGAGCCAGGAGGGAAAGCCGTGCCTCCTTGGAAAGCTCTTTGGCAGCCGCTCGCGTGGCCCCACAGCCCGTGGGGCTGCGGGATTTCCCGCGGCCGTCAGCCTCGACACCACCGGCGCCCACGTGGCGCCGCCGCGCCAGCCTGCGAAGCATTTTCCGGTAGGGCCGCGGCTCTGGCGACAGCTCCCACGCCCGAAGAGCCAGGAGGGAAAGCCGTGCCTCCTTGGAAAGCTCTTTGGCAGCCGCTCACGTGGCCCCACAGCCCGTGGGGCTGCGGGCTTTCCTGCGGCCTTCAGCCTCGGCGACACCAGTGCCCACGTGGCGACGCCACGCCACCCTGCGAAGCATTTTCCGGTAGGGCCGCGGCTCTGGCGACAGCTCCCACGCCCGAAGAGCCAGGAGGGAAAGCCGTGCCTCCTTGGAAAGCTCTTTGGCAGCCGCTCGCGTGGCCCCACAGCCCGTGGGGCTGCGGGCTTTCCGGCGGCCGTCAGCCTCGGCGACACCTTCGACCACATAGCGCCGCGTCACCAGCCTGCGAAGCATTTTCCGGTAGGGCCGCGGCTCTGGCGAGA
Organism: Rissa tridactyla; assembly: GCF_028500815.1. Classification (NCBI taxonomy): domain Eukaryota; kingdom Metazoa; phylum Chordata; class Aves; order Charadriiformes; family Laridae; genus Rissa; species Rissa tridactyla. The sequence continues at coordinate 78,451 of NW_026529522.1, forward strand.
GCTCCCACGCCCGAAGAGCCAGGAGGGAAAGCCGTGCCTCGTTAGAAAGCTCTTTGGCAGCCGCTCGTGTGGCCCCACAGCCCGTGGGGCTGCGGGCTTTCCGGCGGCTGTCAGCCTCGGCGACACCTGCGACCACGTGGCGCCGCCGCGCCAGCCTGCGAAGCATTTTCCGGTAGGGCCGCGGCTCTGGCGACAGCTCCCACACCCGAAGAGCCAGGAGGGAAAGCCGTGCCTCCTTGGAAACCTCTTTGGCAGCCGCTCGCGTGGCCCCACAGCCCGTGGGGCTGCGGGCTTTCTGGCGGCCATCAGCCTCAGCGACATCGGCGCCAAGGTGGCGCCACCGCGCCAGCCTGCGAAGCATTTTCCGGTAGGGCCGCGGCTCTGGCGACAGCTCCCACGCCCGAAGAGCCAGGAGGGAAAGCCGTGCCTCCTTGGAAAGCTCTTTGGCAGCCGCTCGCGTGGCCCCACAGCCCGTGGGGCTGCGGGCTTTCCGGCGGCTGTCAGCCTCGGCGACACCTGCGACCACGTGGCGCCGCCGCGCCAGCCTGCGAAGCATTTTCCGGTAGGGCCGCGGCTCTGGCGACAGCTCCCACGCCCGAAGAGCCAGGAGGGAAAGCCGTGCCTCGTTGGAAAGCTCTTTGGCAGCCGCTCGCTGTGGCCCCACAGCCCGTGGGGCTGCGGGCTTTCCGGCGGCCGTCAGCCTCGGCGACACCTGCGACCACGTGGCGCCGCTGCGCCAGCCTGCGAAGCATTTTCCGGGTAGGGGCCGCGGCTCTGGCGACAGCTCCCACGCCCGAAGAGCCAGGAGGGAAAGCCGTGCCTCCTTGGAAAGCTCTTTGGCAGCCGCTCGCGTGGCCCCACAGCCCGTGGGGCTGCGGGCTTTCCGGTGGCCGTCAGCCTCGACACCACCGGCGCCCACGTGGCGCCACCGCGCCAGCCTGCGAAGCATTTTCCGGTAGGGGCCGCGGCTCTGGCGACAGCTCCCACGCCCGAAGAGCCAGGAGGGAAAACCGTGCCTCGTTAGAAAGCTCTTTGGCAGCCGCTCGCGTGGCCCCACAGCCCGTGGGGCTGCTGGCTTTCCGGCGGCTGTCAGCCTCAGCGACACCTGCGACCACGTGGCGCAGCCACGCCAGCCTGCGAAGCATTTTCCGGTAGGGCCGCGGCTCTGGCGACAGCTCCCACGCCCGAAGAGCCAGGAGGGAAAGCCGTGCCTCGTTGGAAAGCTCTTTGGCAGCCGCTCGTGTGGCCCCATAGCCGGTGGGGCTGCGGGCTTTCCGGCGGCCTTCAGCCTCGGCGACACCAGTGCCCACGTTGTGACGCCACGCCACCCTGCGAAGCATTTTCCGGTAGGGCCGCGGCTCTGGCGACAGCTCCCACGCCCGAAGAGCCAGGAGGGAAAGCCGTGCCTCCTTGGAAAGCTCTTTGGCAGCCGCTCGCGTGGCCCCACAGCCCGTGGGGCTGCGGGCTTTCCGGCGGCCATCAGGCTCGGCGACACCTGCGCCCACGTGGCGCCGCTACGCCAGCCTGCGAAGCATTTTCCGGTAGGGCCGCGGCTCTGGCGACAGCTCCCACGCCCGAAGAGCCAGGAGGGAAAGCCGTGCCTCGTTGGAAAGCTCTTTGGCAGCCGCTCACGTGGCCCCACAGCCCGTGGGGCTGCGGGCTTTCTGGCGGCCGTCAGCCTCGGCGACACCGGTTCCAAGGTGGCGCCGCCGCGCCAGCCTGCGAAGCATTTTCCGGTAGGGCCGCGGCTCTGGCGACAGCTCCCACGCCCGAAGAGCCAGGAGGGAAAGCCGTGCCTCGTTGGAAACCCCTTTGGCAGCCGCTCGCGTGGCCCCACAGCCCGTGGGGCTGCGGGCTTTCCGGCGGCTGTCAGCCTCGGCGACACCAGTGCCCAAGTGCCGCCCCCCGCGCCAGCCTGCGAAGCATTTTCCGGTAGGGCCGCGGCTCTGGCGACAGCTCCCACGCCCGAAGAGCCAGGAGGGAAAGCCGTGCCTCCTTGGAAAGCTCTTTGGCAGCCGCTCGCGTGGCCCCACAGCCCGTGGGGCTGCGGGATTTCCCGCGGCCGTCAGCCTCGACACCACCGGCGCCCACGTGGCGCCGCCGCGCCAGCCTGCGAAGCATTTTCCGGTAGGGCCGCGGCTCTGGCGACAGCTCCCACGCCCGAAGAGCCAGGAGGGAAAGCCGTGCCTCCTTGGAAAGCTCTTTGGCAGCCGCTCACGTGGCCCCACAGCCCGTGGGGCTGCGGGCTTTCCTGCGGCCTTCAGCCTCGGCGACACCAGTGCCCACGTGGCGACGCCACGCCACCCTGCGAAGCATTTTCCGGTAGGGCCGCGGCTCTGGCGACAGCTCCCACGCCCGAAGAGCCAGGAGGGAAAGCCGTGCCTCCTTGGAAAGCTCTTTGGCAGCCGCTCGCGTGGCCCCACAGCCCGTGGGGCTGCGGGCTTTCCGGCGGCCGTCAGCCTCGACACCACCGGCGCCCACGTGGCGCCGCGGCGCCAGCCTGCGAAGCATTTTCCGGTAGGGCCGCTGCTCTGGCGACAGCTCCCACGCCCGAAGAGCCAGGAGCGAAAGCCGTGCCTCCTTGGAAAGCTCTTTGGCAGCCGCTCGCGTGGCCCCACAGCCCGTGGGGCTGCGGGCTTTCTAGCGGCCATCAGCCTCGGCGACATCGGCGCCAAGGTGGCGCCACCGCGACAGCCTGCGAAGCATTTTCCGGTAGGGCCGCGGCTCTGGCGACAGCTCCCACGCCCGAAGAGCCAGGAGGGAAAGCCGTGCCTCGTTGGAAACTCTTTGGCAGCCGCTCGCGTGGCCCCACAGCCCGTGGGGCTGCGGGCTTTCCGGCAGCTGTCAGCCTCGGCGACACCTGCGACCACATGGCGCCGCCACGCCAGCCTGCGAAGCATTTTCCGGTAGGGCCGCGGCTCTGGCGACAGCTCCCACGCCCGAAGAGCCAGGAGGGAAAGCCGTGCCTCGTTGGAAAGCTCCTTGGCAGCCGCTCGCGTGGCCCCACAGCCCGTGTGGCTGCGGGCTTTCCGGTGGCCGTCAGCCTCGGCGACACCTGCGCCCACGTGGCGCCGCCACGCCAGCCTGCGAAGCATTTTCCGGTAGGGCCGCGGCTCTGGCGACAGCTCCCACGCCCGAAGAGCCAGGAGGGAAAGCCGTGCCTCCTTGGAAAGCTCTTTGGCAGCCGCTCGCGTGGCCCCACAGCCCGTGGGGCTGCGGGCTTTCCGGCGGCCATCAGCCTCGGCGACACCTGCGACCACGTGGCGCCGCCACGCCAGCCTGCGAAGCATTTTCCGGTAGGGCCGCGGCTCTGGCGACAGCTCCCACACCCGAAGAGCCAGGAGGGAAAGCCGTGCCTCGTTGGAAAGCTCTTTGGCAGCCGCTCGCGTGGCCCCACAGCCCGTGGGGCTGCGGGCTTTCCGGCGGCCGTCAGCCTCGGCGACACCTGCGACCACATAGCGCCGCGTCACCAGCCTGCGAAGCATTTTCCGGTAGGGCCGCGGCTCTGGCGACAGCTCCCACGCCCGAAGAGCCAGGAGGGAAAGCTGTGCCTCGTTGGAAAGCTCTTTGGCAGCCGCTCGCGTGGCCCCACAGCCCGTGGGGCTGCGGGCTTTCCGGCGGCCGTCAGCCTCGGCGACACCTGCGCCCACGTGGCGCCGCCACGCCAGCCTGCGAAGCATTTTCCGGTAGGGCCGCGGCTCTGGCGACAGCTCCCACGCCCGAAGAGCCAGGAGGGAAAGCCGTGCCTCCTTGGAAAGCTCTTTGGCAGCCGCTCACGTGGCCCCACAGCCCGTGGGGCTGCGGGCTTTCCGGCGGCCGTCAGCCTCGACACCACCGGCGCCCACGTGGCGCCGCCGCGCCAGCCTGCGAAGCATTTTCCGGTAGGGCCGCGGCTCTGGCGACAGCTCCCACGCCCGAAGAGCCAGGAGGGAAAGCCGTGCCTCGTTAGAAAGCTCTTTGGCAGCCGCTCGCGTGGCCCCACAGCCCGTGGGGCTGCGGGCTTTCCGGCGGCCGTCAGCCTCGGCGACACCTGCAACCACGTGGCGCCGCGGCGCCAGCCTGCGAAGCATTTTCCGGTAGGGCCGCGGCTCTGGCGACAGCTCCCACGCCCGAAGAGCCAGGAGCGAAAGCCGTGCCTCCTTGGAAAGCTCTTTGGCAGCCGCTCGCGTGGCCCCACAGCCCGTGGGGCTGCGGGCTTTCTAGCGGCCGTCAGCCTCAGCGACACCGGCGCCCACGTGGCGCCGCCACGCCAGCCTGCGAAGAATTTTCCGGTAGGGCCGCGGCTCTGGCGACAACTCCCACGCCCGAAGAGCCAGGAGGGAAAGCCGTGCCTCGTTGGAAAGCTCTTTGGCAGCCGCTCGCGTGGCCCCACAGCCCGTGGGGCTGCGGGCTTTCCGGCGGCCGTCAGCCTCGTCACCACCGGCGCCCACGTGGCGCCGCCGCGCCAGCCTGCAAAGCATTTTCCGGTAGGGCCGCGGCTCTGGCGACAGCTCCCACGCCCGAAGAGCCAGGAGGGAAAGCCGTGCCTCGTTAGAAAGCTCTTTGGCAGCCGCTCGCGTGGCCCCACAGCCCGTGGGGCTGCGGGCTTTCCGGCGGCCGTCAGCCTCGGCGACACCTGCGACCACGTGGCGCAGCCACGCCAGCCTGCGAAGCATTTTCCGGTAGGGCCGCGGCTCTGGCGACAGCTCCCACGCCTGAAGAGCCAGGAGGGAAAGCCGTGCCTCGTTGGAAAGCTCTTTGGCAGCCGCTCGCGTGGCCCCACAGCCCGTGGGGCTGCGGGCTTTCCGGCGGCAGTCAGCCTCGGCGACACCTGCGACCACATAGCGCCGCGTCACCAGCCTGCGAAGCATTTTCCGGTAGGGCCGCGGCTCTGGCGACAGCTCCCACGCCCGAAGAGCCAGGAGGGAAAGCCGTGCCTCGTTGGAAAGCTCTTTGGCAGCCGCTCGTGTGGCCCCACAGCCCGTGGGGCTGCGGGCTTTCCGGCGGCTGTCAGCCTCGGCGACACCTGCGACCACGTGGCGCCGCCGCGCCAGCCTGCGAAGCATTTTCCGGTAGGGCCGCGGCTCTGGCGACAGCTCCCACGCCCGAAGAGCCAGGAGGGAAAGCCGTGCCTCCTTGGAAAGCTCTTTGGCAGCCGCTCGCGTGGCCCCACAGCCCGTGGGGCTGCGGGCTTTCCGGCGGCTGTCAGCCTCGGCGACACCTGCGACCACGTGGCGCCGCCGCGCCAGCCTGCGAAGCATTTTCCGGTAGGGCCGCGGCTCTGGCGACAGCTCCCACGCCCGAAGAGCCAGGAGGGAAAGCCGTGCCTCGTTGGAAAGCTCTTTGGCAGCCGCTCGCGTGGCCCCACAGCCCGTGGGGCTGCGGGCTTTCCGGCGGCCGTCAGCCTCGGCGACACCTGCGACCACGTGGCGCCGCAGCGCCAGCCTGCGAAGCATTTTCCGGTAGGGCCGCGGCTCTGGCGACAGCTCCCACGCCCGAAGAGCCAGGAGGGAAAGCCGTGCCTCGTTGGAAAGCTCTTTGGCAGCCGCTCACGTGGCCCCACAGCCCGTGGGGCTGCGGGCTTTCTGGCGGCCGTCAGCCTCGGCGACACCGGTTCCAAGGTGGCGCCGCCGCGCCAGCCTGCGAAGCATTTTCCGGTAGGGCCGCGGCTCTGGCGACAGCTCCCACGCCCGAAGAGCCAGGAGGGAAAGCCGTGCCTCGTTGGAAACCCCTTTGGCAGCCGCTCGCGTGGCCCCACAGCCCGTGGGGCTGCGGGCTTTCCGGCGGCTGTCAGCCTCGGCGACACCAGTGCCCAAGTGCCGCCCCCGCGCCAGCCTGCGAAGCATTTTCCGGTAGGGCCGCGGCTCTGGCGACAGCTCCCACGCCCGAAGAGCCAGGAGGGAAAGCCGTGCCTCCTTGGAAAGCTCTTTGGCAGCCGCTCGCGTGGCCCCACAGCCCGTGGGGCTGCGGGCTTTCCGGCGGCCGTCAGCCTCGGCGACACCTGCGACCACGTGGCGCCGCAGCGCCAGCCTGCGAAGCATTTTCCGGTAGGGCCGCGGCTCTGGCGACAGCTCCCACGCCCGAAAAGCCAGGAGGGAAAGCCGTGCCTCGTTGGAAAGCTCTTTGGCAGCCGCTCGCGTGGCCCCACAGCCCGTGGGGCTGCGGGCTTTCCGGCGGCCGTCAGCCTCGGCGACACCTGCGCCCATGTGGCGCCGCCACGCCAGCCTGCGAAGCATTTTCCGGTAGGGCCGCGGCTCTGGCGACAGCTCCCACGCCCGAAGAGCCAGGAGGGAAAGCCGTGCCTCCTTGGAAAGCTCTTTGGCAGCCGCTCGCGTGGCCCCACAGCCCGTGGGGCTGCGGGCTTTCTGGCGGCCGTCAGCCTCGACACCACCGGCGCCCACGTGGCGCCGCCGCGCCAGCCTGCGAAGCATTTTCCGGTAGGGCCGCGGCTCTGGCGGCAGCTCCCACGCCCGAAGAGCCAGGAGGGAAAACCGTGCCTCGTTAGAAAGCTCTTTGGCAGCCGCTCGCGTGGCCCCACAGCCCGTGGGGCTGCTGGCTTTCCGGCGGCTGTCAGCCTCAGCGACACCTGCGACCACGTGGCGCAGCCACGCCAGCCTGCGAAGCATTTTCCGGTAGGGCCGCGGCTCTGGCGACAGCTCCCACGCCCGAAGAGCCAGGAGGGAAAGCTGTGCCTCGTTGGAAAGCTCTTTGGCAGCCGCTCGCGTGGCCCCGCAGCCTGTGGGGCTGCGGGCTTTCCGGCGGCCATCAGCCTCGGCGACACCTGCGCCCACGTGGCGCCGCTACGCCAGCCTGCGAAGCATTTTCCGGTAGGGCCGCGGCTCTGGCGACAGCTCCCACGCCCGAAGAGCCAGGAGGGAAAGCCGTGCCTCGTTGGAAAGCTCTTTGGCAGCCGCTCACGTGGCCCCACAGCCCGTGGGGCTGCGGGCTTTCTGGCGGCCGTCAGCCTCGGCGACACCGGTTCCAAGGTGGCGCCGCCGCGCCAGCCTGCGAAGCATTTTCCGGTAGGGCCGCGGCTCTGGCGACAGCTCCCACGCCCGAAGAGCCAGGAGGGAAAGCCGTGCCTCGTTGGAAACCCCTTTGGCAGCCGCTCGCGTGGCCCCACAGCCCGTGGGGCTGCGGGCTTTCCGGCGGCTGTCAGCCTCGGCGACACCAGTGCCCAAGTGCCGCCCCCGCGCCAGCCTGCGAAGCATTTTCCGGTAGGGCCGCGGCTCTGGCGACAGCTCCCACGCCCGAAGAGCCAGGAGGGAAAGCCGTGCCTCGTTGGAAACCTCTTTGGCAGCCGCTCGCGTGGCCCCACAGCCCGTGGGGCTGCGGGCTTTCCGGCGGCCGTCAGCCTCGACACCACCGGCGCCCACGTGGCGCCGCCGCGCCAGCCTGCGAAGCATTTTCCGGTAGGGCCGCGGCTCTGGCGACAGCTCCCACGCCCGAAGAGCCAGGAGGGAAAGCCGTGCCTCGTTAGAAAGCTCTTTGGCAGCCGCTCGCGTGGCCCCACAGCCCGTGGGGCTGCGGGCTTTCCGGCGGCCGTCAGCCTCGGCGACACCTGCAACCACGTGGCGCCGCGGCGCCAGCCTGCGAAGCATTTTCCGGTAGGGCCGCGGCTCTGGCGACAGCTCCCACGCCCGAAGAGCCAGGAGCGAAAGCCGTGCCTCCTTGGAAAGCTCTTTGGCAGCCGCTCGTGTGGCCCCACAGCCCGTGGGGCTGCGGGCTTTCCGGCGGCTGTCAGCCTCGGCGACACCGGCGCCCACGTGGCGCCGCCACGCCAGCCTGCGAAGAATTTTCCGGTAGGTCCGCGGCTCTGGCGACAACTCCCACGCCCGAAGAGCCAGGAGGGAAAGCCGTGCCTCGTTGGAAAGCTCTTTGGCAGCCGCTCGCGTGGCCCCACAGCCCGTGGGGCTGCGGGCTTTCCGGCGGCCGTCAGCCTCGACACCACCGGCGCCCACGTGGCGCCACCGCGCCAGCCTGCAAAGCATTTTCCGGTAGGGCCGCGGCTCTGGCGACAGCTCCCACGCCCGAAGAGCCAGGAGGAAAGCCGTGCCTCGTTAGAAAGCTCTTTGGCAGCTGCTCGCGTGGCCCCACAGCCCCGTGGGGCTGCGGGCTTTCCGGCGGCCGTCAGCCTCGGCGACACCTGCGACCACGTGGCGCAGCCACGCCAGCCTGCGAAGCATTTTCCGGTAGGGCCGCGGCTCTGGCGACAGCTCCCACGCCTGAAAGAGCCAGGAGGGAAAGCTGTGCCTCGTTGGAAAGCTCTTTGGCAGCCGCTCGCGTGGGCCCCACAGCCCGTGGGGCTGCGGGCTTTCCGGCGGCCGTCAGCCTCGGCGACACCTGCGACCACATAGCGCCGCGTCACCAGCCTGCGAAGCAATTTTCCGGTAGGGCCGCGGCTCTGGCGACAGCTCCACGCCCGAAGAGCCAGGAGGGAAAGCCGTGCCTCGTTAGAAAGCTCTTTGGCAGCCGCTCGTGTGGCCCCACAGCCCGTGGGGCTGCGGGCTTTCCGGCGGCTGTCAGCCTCGGCGACACCTGCGACCACGTGGCGCCGCCGCGCCAGCCTGCGAAGCATTTTCCGGTAGGGCCGCGGCTCTGGCGACAGCTCCCACGCCCGAAGAGCCAGGAGGGAAAGCCGTGCCTCCTTGGAAAGCTCTTTGGCAGCCGCTCGCGTGGCCCCACAGCCCGTGGGGCTGCGGGCTTTCCGGCGGCTGTCAGCCTCGGCGACACCTGCGACCACGTGGCGCTGCCGCGCCAGCCTGCGAAGCATTTTCCGGTAGGGCCGCGGCTCTGGCGACAGCTCCCACGCCCGAAGAGCCAGGAGGGAAAGCCGTGCCTCGTTGGAAAGCTCTTTGGCAGCCGCTCGCGTGGCCCCACAGCCCGTGGGGCTGCGGGCTTTCCGGCGGCCGTCAGCCTCGGCGACACCTGCGACCACGTGGCGCCGCAGCGCCAGCCTGCGAAGCATTTTCCGGTAGGGCCGCGGCTCTGGCGACAGCTCCCACGCCCGAAGAGCCAGGAGGGAAAGCCGTGCCTCGTTGGAAAGCTCTTTGGCAGCCGCTCACGTGGCCCCACAGCCCGTGGGGCTGCGGGCTTTCTGGCGGCCGTCAGCCTCGGCGACACCGGTTCCAAGGTGGCGCCGCCGCGCCAGCCTGCGAAGCATTTTCCGGTAGGGCCGCGGCTCTGGCGACAGCTCCCACGCCCGAAGAGCCAGGAGGGAAAGCCGTGCCTCGTTGGAAACCCCTTTGGCAGCCGCTCGCGTGGCCCCACAGCCCGTGGGGCTGCGGGCTTTCCGGCGGCTGTCAGCCTCGGCGACACCAGTGCCCAAGTGCCGCCCCCGCGCCAGCCTGCGAAGCATTTTCCGGTAGGGCCGCGGCTCTGGCGACAGCTCCCACGCCCGAAGAGCCAGGAGGGAAAGCCGTGCCTCCTTGGAAAGCTCTTTGGCAGCCGCTCGCGTGGCCCCACAGCCCGTGGGCTGCGGGCTTTCCGGCGGCCGTCAGCCTCGGCGACACCTGCGACCACGTGGCGCCGCAGCGCCAGCCTGCGAAGCATTTTCCGGTAGGGCCGCGGCTCTGGCGACAGCTCCCACGCCCGAAAAGCCAGGAGGGAAAGCCGTGCCTCGTTGGAAAGCTCTTTGGCAGCCGCTCGCGTGGCCCCACAGCCCGTGGGGCTGCGGGCTTTCCGGCGGCCGTCAGCCTCGGCGACACCTGCGCCCATGTGGCGCCGCCACGCCAGCCTGCGAAGCATTTTCCGGTAGGGCCGCGGCTCTGGCGACAGCTCCCACGCCCGAAGAGCCAGGAGGGAAAGCCGTGCCTCCTTGGAAAGCTCTTTGGCAGCCGCTCGCGTGGCCCCACAGCCCGTGGGGCTGCGGGCTTTCCGGCGGCCGTCAGCCTCGACACCACCGGCGCCCACGTGGCGCCGCCGCGCCAGCCTGCGAAGCATTTTCCGGTAGGGCCGCGGCTCTGGCGGCAGCTCCCACGCCCGAAGAGCCAGGAGGGAAAACCGTGCCTCGTTAGAAAGCTCTTTGGCAGCCGCTCGCGTGGCCCCACAGCCCGTGGGGCTGCTGGCTTTCCGGCGGCTGTCAGCCTCAGCGACACCTGCGACCACGTGGCGCAGCCACGCCAGCCTGCGAAGCATTTTCCGGTAGGGCCGCGGCTCTGGCGACAGCTCCCACGCCCGAAGAGCCAGGAGGGAAAGCTGTGCCTCGTTGGAAAGCTCTTTGGCAGCCGCTCGCGTGGCCCCGCAGCCTGTGGGGCTGCGGGCTTTCCGGCGGCCATCAGCCTCGGCGACACCTGCGCCCACGTGGCGCCGCTACGCCAGCCTGCGAAGCATTTTCCGGTAGGGCCGCGGCTCTGGCGACAGCTCCCACGCCCGAAGAGCCAGGAGGGAAAGCCGTGCCTCGTTGGAAAGCTCTTTGGCAGCCGCTCACGTGGCCCCACAGCCCGTGGGGCTGCGGGCTTTCTGGCGGCCGTCAGCCTCGGCGACACCGGTTCCAAGGTGGCGCCGCCGCGCCAGCCTGCGAAGCATTTTCCGGTAGGGCCGCGGCTCTGGCGACAGCTCCCACGCCCGAAGAGCCAGGAGGGAAAGCCGTGCCTCGTTGGAAACCCCTTTGGCAGCCGCTCGCGTGGCCCCACAGCCCGTGGGGCTGCGGGCTTTCCGGCGGCTGTCAGCCTCGGCGACACCAGTGCCCAAGTGCCGCCCCCGCGCCAGCCTGCGAAGCATTTTCCGGTAGGGCCGCGGCTCTGGCGACAGCTCCCACGCCCGAAGAGCCAGGAGGGAAAGCTGTGCCTCGTTGGAAAGCTCTTTGGCAGCCGCTCGCGTGGCCCCACAGCCCGTGGGGCTGCGGGCTTTCCGGCGGCCGTCAGCCTCGGCGACACCTGCGACCACGTGGCGCCGCAGCGCCAGCCTGCGAAGCATTTTCCGGTAGGGCCGCGGCTCTGGCGACAGCTCCCACGCCCGAAAAGCCAGGAGGGAAAGCCGTGCCTCGTTGGAAAGCTCTTTGGCAGCCGCTCGCGTGGCCCCACAGCCCGTGGGGCTGCGGGCTTACCGGCGGCCGTCAGCCTCGGCGACACCTGCGCCCATGTGGCGCCGCCACGCCAGCCTGCGAAGCATTTTCCGGTAGGGCCGCGGCTCTGGCGACAGCTCCCACGCCCGAAGAGCCAGGAGGGAAAGCCGTGCCTCCTTGGAAAGCTCTTTGGCAGCCGCTCGCGTGGCCCCACAGCCCGTGGGGCTGCGGGCTTTCCGGCGGCCGTCAGCCTCGACACCACCGGCGCCCACGTGGCGCCGCCGCGCCAGCCTGCGAAGCATTTTCCGGTAGGGCCGCGGCTCTGGCGGCAGCTCCCACGCCCGAAGAGCCAGGAGGGAAAACCGTGCCTCGTTAGAAAGCTCTTTGGCAGCCGCTCGCGTGGCCCCACAGCCCGTGGGGCTGCTGGCTTTCCGGCGGCTGTCAGCCTCAGCGACACCTGCGACCACGTGGCGCAGCCACGCCAGCCTGCGAAGCATTTTCCGGTAGGGCCGCGGCTCTGGCGACAGCTCCCACGCCCGAAGAGCCAGGAGGGAAAGCCGTGCCTCCTTGGAAAGCTCTTTGGCAGCCGCTCGCGTGGCCCCACAGCCCGTGGGGCTGCGGGCTTTCCGGCGGCCGTCAGCCTCGACACCACCGGCGCCCACGTGGCGCCACGGCGCCAGCCTGCGAAGCATTTTCCGGTAGGGCCGCGGCTCTGGCGACAGCTCCCACGCCCGAAGAGCCAGGAGCGAAAGCCGTGCCTCCTTGGAAAGCTCTTTGGCAGCCGCTCGCGTGGCCCCACAGCCCGTGGGGCTGCGGGCTTTCTAGCGGCCATCAGCCTCGGCGACATCGGCGCCAAGGTGGCGCCACCGCGCTAGCCTGCGAAGCATTTTCCGGTAGGGCCGCGGCTCTGGCGACAGCTCCCACGCCCGAAGAGCCAGGAGGGAAAGCTGTGCCTCGTTGGAAAGCTCTTTGGCAGCCGCTCGCGTGGCCCCGCAGCCTGTGGGGCTGCGGGCTTTCCGGCGGCCATCAGCCTCGGCGACACCTGCGCCCACGTGGCGCCGCTACGCCAGCCTGCGAAGCATTTTCCGGTAGGGCCGCGGCTCTGGCGACAGCTCCCACGCCCGAAGAGCCAGGAGGGAAAGCCGTGCCTCGTTGGAAAGCTCTTTGGCAGCCGCTCACGTGGCCCCACAGCCCGTGGGGCTGCGGGCTTTCTGGCGGCCGTCAGCCTCGGCGACACCGGTTCCAAGGTGGCGCCGCCGCGCCAGCCTGCGAAGCATTTTCCGGTAGGGCCGCGGCTCTGGCGACAGCTCCCACGCCCGAAGAGCCAGGAGGGAAAGCCGTGCCTCGTTGGAAACCCCTTTGGCAGCCGCTCGCGTGGCCCCACAGCCCGTGGGGCTGCGGGCTTTCCGGCGGCTGTCAGCCTCGGCGACACCAGTGCCCAAGTGCCGCCCCCGCGCCAGCCTGCGAAGCATTTTCCGGTAGGGCCGCGGCTCTGGCGACAGCTCCCACGCCCGAAGAGCCAGGAGGGAAAGCCGTGCCTCCTTGGAAAGCTCTTTGGCAGCCGCTCGCGTGGCCCCACAGCCCGTGGGGCTGCGGGATTTCCCGCGGCCGTCAGCCTCGACACCACCGGCGCCCACGTGGCGCCGCCGCGCCAGCCTGCGAAGCATTTTCCGGTAGGGCCGCGGCTCTGGCGACAGCTCCCACGCCCGAAGAGCCAGGAGGGAAAGCCGTGCCTCCTTGGAAAGCTCTTTGGCAGCCGCTCGCGTGGCCCCACAGCCCGTGGGGCTGCGGGCTTTCCTGCGGCCTTCAGCCTCGGCGACACCAGTGCCCACGTGGCGACGCCACGCCACCCTGCGAAGAATTTTCCGGTAGGGCCGCGGCTCTGGCGACAGCTCCCACGCCCGAAGAGCCAGGAGGGAAAGCCGTGCCTCCTTGGAAAGCTCTTTGGCAGCCGCTCGCGTGGCCCCACAGCCCGTGGGGCTGCGGGCTTTCCGGCGGCCGTCAGCCTCGACACCACCGGCGCCCACGTGGCGCCGCGGCGCCAGCCTGCGAAGCATTTTCCGGTAGGGCCGCGGCTCTGGCGACAGCTCCCACGCCCGAAGAGCCAGGAGCGAAAGCCGTGCCTCCTTGGAAAGCTCTTTGGCAGCCGCTCGCGTGGCCCCACAGCCCGTGGGGCTGCGGGCTTTCTAGCGGCCATCAGCCTCGGCGACATCGGCGCCAAGGTGGCGCCACCGCGCCAGCCTGCGAAGCATTTTCCGGTACGGCCGCGGCTCTGGCGACAGCTCCCACGCCCGAAGAGCCAGGAGGGAAAGCCGTGCCTCGTTGGAAACTCTTTGGCAGCCGCTCGCGTGGCCCCACAGCCCGTGGGGCTGCGGGCTTTCCGGCAGCTGTCAGCCTCGGCGACACCTGCGACCACATGGCGCCCCCGCGCCAGCCTGCGAAGCATTTTCCGGTAGGGCCGCGGCTCTGGCGACAGCTCCCACGCCCGAAGAGCCAGGAGGGAAAGCCGTGCCTCCTTGGAAAGCTCTTTGGCAGCCGCTCGCGTGGCCCCACAGCCCGTGGGGCTGCGGGCTTTCCGGCGGCCGTCAGCCTCGACACCACCGGCGCCCACGTGGCGCCGCCGCGCCAGCCTGCGAAGCATTTTCCGGTAGGGCCGCGGCTCTGGCGACAGCTCCCACGCCCGAAGAGCCAGGAGGGAAAGCCGTGCCTCGTTAGAAAGCTCTTTGGCAGCCGCTCGCGTGGCCCCACAGCCCGTGGGGCTGCGGGCTTTCCGGCGGCCGTCAGCCTCGGCGACACCTGCGACCACGTGGCGCAGCCACGCCAGCCTGCGAAGCATTTTCCGGTAGGGCCGCGGCTCTGGCGACAGCTCCCACGCCCGAAGAGCCAGGAGGGAAAGCCGTGCCTCCTTGGAAAGCTCTTTGGCAGCCGCTCGTGTGGCCCCACAGCCCGTGGGGCTGCGGGCTTTCCGGCGGCCTTCAGCCTCGGCGACACCAGTGCCCACGTGGCGCCGCCACGCCACCCTGCGAAGCATTTTCCGGTAGGGCCGCGGCTCTGGCGACAGCTCCCACGCCCGAAGAGCCAGGAGGGAAAGCCGTGCCTCCTTGGAAAGCTCTTTGGCAGCCGCTCGCGTGGCCCCACAGCCCGTGGGGCTGCGGGCTTTCCGGCGGCCGTCAGCCTCGACACCACCGGCGCCCACGTGGCGCCGCGGCGCCAGCCTGCGAAGCATTTTCCGGTAGGGCCGCGGCTCTGGCGACAGCTCCCACGCCCGAAGAGCCAGGAGGGAAAGCCGTGCCTCCTTGGAAAGCTCTTTGGCAGCCGCTCGCGTGGCCCCACAGCCCGTGGGGCTGCGGGCTTTCTAGCGGCCATCAGCCTCGGCGACATCGGCGCCAAGGTGGCGCCACCGCGCCAGCCTGCGAAGCATTTTCCGGTAGGGCCGCGGCTCTGGCGACAGCTCCCACGCCCGAAGAGCCAGGAGGGAAAGCCGTGCCTCGTTGGAAACTCTTTGGCAGCCGCTCGCGTGGCGCCACAGCCCGTGGGGCTGCGGGCTTTCCGGCAGCTGTCAGCCTCGGCGACATCGGCGCCAAGGTGGCGCCACCGCGCCAGCCTGCGAAGCATGTTCCGGTAGGGCCGCGGCTCTGGCGACAGCTCCCACGCCCGAAGAGCCAGGAGGGAAAGCCGTGCCTCCTTGGAAAGCTCTTTGGCAGCCGCTCGCGTGGCCCCACAGCCCGTGGGGCTGCGGGCTTTCCGGCGGCCGTCAGCCTCGGCGACACCTGCGACCACGTGGCGCCGCAGCGCCAGCCTGCGAAGCATTTTCCGGTAGGGCCGCGGCTCTGGCGACAGCTCCCACGCCCGAAAAGCCAGGAGGGAAAGCCGTGCCTCCTTGGAAAGCTCTTTGGCAGCCGCTCGCGTGGCCCCACAGCCCGTGGGGCTGCGGGCTTTCCGGCGGCCGTCAGCCTCGGCGACACCGGCGCCCACGTGGCGCCGCCGCGCCAGCCTGCGAAGCATTTTCCGGTAGGGCCGCGGCTCTGGCGACAGCTCCCACGCCCGAAGAGCCAGGAGGGAAAGCCGTGCCTCGTTGGAAAGCTCTTTGGCAGCCGCTCGCGTGGCCCCACAGCCCGTGGGGCTGCTGGCTTTCCGGCGGCTGTCAGCCTCAGCGACACCTGCGACCACGTGACGCAGCCACGCCAGCCTGCGAAGCATTTTCCGGTAGGGCCGCGGCTCTGGCGACAGCTCCCACACCCGAAGAGCCAGGAGGGAAAGCCGTGCCTCGTTGGAAAGCTCTTTGGCAGCCGCTCGTGTGGCCCCACAGCCGGTGGGGCTGCGGGCTTTCCGGCGGCCTTCAGCCTCGGCGACACCAGTGCCCACGTTGTGACGCCACGCCACCCTGCGAAGCATTTTCCGGTAGGGCCGCGGCTCTGGCGACAGCTCCCACGCCCGAAGAGCCAGGAGGGAAAGCCGTGCCTCCTTGGAAAGCTCTTTGGCAGCCGCTCGCGTGGCCCCACAGCCCGTGGGGCTGCGGGCTTTCCGGCGGCCGTCAGCCTCGACACCACCGGCGCCCACTTGGCGCCACGGCGCCAGCCTGCGAAACATTTTCCGGTAGGGCCGCGGCTCTGGCGACAGCTCCCACGCCCGAAGAGCCAGGAGCGAAAGCCGTGCCTCCTTGGAAAGCTCTTTGGCAGCCGCTCGCGTGGCCCCACAGCCCGTGGGGCTGCGGGCTTTCTAGCGGCCATCAGCCTCGGCGACATCGGCGCCAAGGTGGCGCCACCGCGCTAGCCTGCGAAGCATTTTCCGGTAGGGCCGCGGCTCTGGCGACAGCTCCCACGCCCGAAGAGCCAGGAGGGAAAGCTGTGCCTCGTTGGAATGCTCTTTGGCAGCCGCTCGCGTGGCCCCACAGCCCGTGGGGCTGCGGGCTTTCCGGCGGCCATCAGGCTCGGCGACACCTGCGCCCACGTGGCGCCGCTACGCCAGCCTGCGAAGCATTTTCCGGTAGGGCCGCGGCTCTGGCGACAGCTCCCACGCCCGAAGAGCCAGGAGGGAAAGCCGTGCCTCGTTGGAAAGCTCTTTGGCAGCCGCTCACGTGGCCCCACAGCCCGTGGGGCTGCGGGCTTTCTGGCGGCCGTCAGCCTCGGCGACACCGGTTCCAAGGTGGCGCCGCCGCGCCAGCCTGCGAAGCATTTTCCGGTAGGGCCGCAGCTCTGGCGACAGCTCCCACGCCCGAAGAGCCAGGAGGGAAAGCCGTGCCTCGTTGGAAACCCCTTTGGCAGCCGCTCGCGTGGCCCCACAGCCCGTGGGGCTGCGGGCTTTCCGGCGGCTGTCAGCCTCGGCGACACCAGTGCCCAAGTGCCGCCCCCGCGCCAGCCTGCGAAGCATTTTCCGGTAGGGCCGCGGCTCTGGCGACAGCTCCCACGCCCGAAGAGCCAGGAGGGAAAGCCGTGCCTCCTTGGAAAGCTCTTTGGCAGCCGCTCGCGTGGCCCCACAGCCCGTGGGGCTGCGGGATTTCCCGCGGCCGTCAGCCTCGACACCACCGGCGCCCACGTGGCGCCGCCGCGCCAGCCTGCGAAGCATTTTCCGGTAGGGCCGCGGCTCTGGCGACAGCTCCCACGCCCGAAGAGCCAGGAGGGAAAGCCGTGCCTCGTTGGAAAGCTCTTTGGCAGCCGCTCGCGTGGCCCCACAGCCCGTGGGGCTGCGGGCTTTCTAGCGGCCGTCAGCCTCGGCGACACCGGCGCCCACGTGGCGCCGCCACGCCAGCCTGCGAAGAATTTTCCGGTAGGGCCGCGGCTCTGGCGACAGCTCCCACGCCCGAAGAGCCAGGAGGGAAAGCCGTGCCTCCTTGGAAAGCTCTTTGGCAGCCGCTCGCGTGGCCCCACAGCCCGTGGGGCTGCGGGCTTTCCGGCGGCCGTCAGCCTCGACACCACCGGCGCCCACGTGGCGCCGCCGCGCCAGCCTGCAAAGCATTTTCCGGTAGGGCCGCGGCTCTGGCGACAGCTCCCACGCCCGAAGAGCCAGGAGGGAAAGCCGTGCCTCGTTAGAAAGCTCTTTGGCAGCCGCTCGCGTGGCCCCACAGCCCGTGGGGCTGCGGGCTTTCCGGCGGCCGTCAGCCTCGGCGACACCTGCGACCACGTGGCGCAGCCACGCCAGCCTGCGAAGCATTTTCCGGTAGGGCCGCGGCTCTGGCGACAGCTCCCACGCCCGAAGAGCCAGGAGGGAAAGCCGTGCCTCCTTGGAAAGCTCTTTGGCAGCCGCTCGTGTGGCCCCACAGCCCGTGGGGCTGCGGGCTTTCCGGCGGCCGTCAGCCTCGGCGACACCTGCGACCACATAGCGCCGCGTCACCAGCCTGCGAAGCATTTTCCGGTAGGGCCGCGGCTCTGGCGACAGCTCCCACGCCCGAAGAGCCAGGAGGGAAAGCCGTGCCTCGTTAGAAAGCTCTTTGGCAGCCGCTCGTGTGGCCCCACAGCCCGTGGGGCTGCGGGCTTTCCGGCGGCTGTCAGCCTCGGCGACACCTGCGACCACGTGGCGCCGCCGCGCCAGCCTGCGAAGCATTTTCCGGTAGGGCCGCGGCTCTGGCGACAGCTCCCACACCCGAAGAGCCAGGAGGGAAAGCCGTGCCTCCTTGGAAACCTCTTTGGCAGCCGCTCGCGTGGCCCCACAGCCCGTGGGGCTGCGGGCTTTCTGGCGGCCATCAGCCTCAGCGACATCGGCGCCAAGGTGGCGCCACCGCGCCAGCCTGCGAAGCATTTTCCGGTAGGGCCGCGGCTCTGGCGACAGCTCCCACGCCCGAAGAGCCAGGAGGGAAAGCCGTGCCTCCTTGGAAAGCTCTTTGGCAGCCGCTCGCGTGGCCCCACAGCCCGTGGGGCTGCGGGCTTTCCGGCGGCTGTCAGCCTCGGCGACACCTGCGACCACGTGGCGCCGTTGCGCCAGCCTGCGAAGCATTTTGCGGTAGGGCCGCGGCTCTGGCGACAGCTCCCACGCCCGAAGAGCCAGGAGGGAAAGCCGTGCCTCGTTGGAAAGCTCTTTGGCAGCCGCTCGCGTGGCCCCACAGCCCGTGGGGCTGCGGGCTTTCCGGCGGCCGTCAGCCTCGGCGACACCTGCGACCACGTGGCGCCGCAGCGCCAGCCTGCGAAGCATTTTCCGGTAGGGCCGCGGCTCTGGCGACAGCTCCCACGCCCGAAAAGCCAGGAGGGAAAGCCGTGCCTCGTTGGAAAGCTCTTTGGCAGCCGCTCGCGTGGCCCCACAGCCCGTGGGGCTGCGGGCTTTCCGGCGGCCGTCAGCCTCGGCGACACCTGCGCCCATGTGGCGCCGCCACGCCAGCCTGCGAAGCATTTTCCGGTAGGGCCGCGGCTCTGGCGACAGCTCCCACGCCCGAAGAGCCAGGAGGGAAAGCCGTGCCTCCTTGGAAAGCTCTTTGGCAGCCGCTCGCGTGGCCCCACAGCCCGTGGGGCTGCGGGCTTTCCGGCGGCCGTCAGCCTCGACACCACCGGCGCCCACGTGGCGCCGCCGCGCCAGCCTGCGAAGCATTTTCCGGTAGGGCCGCGGCTCTGGCGGCAGCTCCCACGCCCGAAGAGCCAGGAGGGAAAACCGTGCCTCGTTAGAAAGCTCTTTGGCAGCCGCTCGCGTGGCCCCACAGCCCGTGGGGCTGCTGGCTTTCCGGCGGCTGTCAGCCTCAGCGACACCTGCGACCACGTGGCGCAGCCACGCCACCCTGCGAAGCATTTTCCGGTAGGGCCGCGGCTGTGGCGACAGCTCCCACGCCCGAAGAGCCAGGAGGGAAAGCTGTGCCTCGTTGGAAACCCCTTTGGCAGCCGCTCGCGTGGCCCCACAGCCCGTGGGGCTGCGGGCTTTCCGGCGGCTGTCAGCCTCGGCGACACCAGTGCCCAAGTGCCGCCCCCGCGCCAGCCTGCGAAGCATTTTCCGGTAGGGCCGCGGCTCTGGCGACAGCTCCCACGCCCGAAGAGCCAGGAGGGAAAGCCGTGCCTCCTTGGAAAGCTCTTTGGCAGCCGCTCGCGTGGCCCCACAGCCCGTGGGGCTGCGGGCTTTCCGGCGGCCGTCAGCCTCGACACCACCGGCGCCCACGTGGCGCCGCCGCGCCAGCCTGCGAAGCATTTTCCGGTAGGGCCGCGGCTCTGGCGACAGCTCCCACACCCGAAGAGCCAGGAGGGAAAGCCGTGCCTCCTTGGAAACCTCTTTGGCAGCCGCTCGCGTGGCCCCACAGCCCGTGGGGCTGCGGGCTTTCTGGCGGCCATCAGCCTCAGTGACATCGGCGCCAAGGTGGCGCCACCGCGCCAGCCTGCGAAGCATTTTCCGGTAGGGCCGCGGCTCTGGCGACAGCTCCCACGCCCGAAGAGCCAGGAGGGAAAGCCGTGCCTCCTTGGAAAGCTCTTTGGCAGCCGCTCGCGTGGCCCCACAGCCCGTGGGGCTGCGGGCTTTCCGGCGGCTGTCAGCCTCGGCGACACCTGCGACCACGTGGCGCCGTTGCGCCAGCCTGCGAAGCATTTTCCGGTAGGGCCGCGGCTCTGGCGACAGCTCCCACGCCCGAAGAGCCAGGAGGGAAAGCCGTGCCTCGTTGGAAAGCTCTTTGGCAGCCGCTCGCGTGGCCCCACAGCCCGTGGGGCTGCGGGCTTTCCGGCGGCCGTCAGCCTCGGCGACACCTGCGACCACGTGGCGCCGCAGCGCCAGCCTGCGAAGCATTTTCCGGTAGGGCCGCGGCTCTGGCGACAGCTCCCACGCCCGAAAAGCCAGGAGGGAAAGCCGTGCCTCGTTGGAAAGCTCTTTGGCAGCCGCTCGCGTGGCCCCACAGCCCGTGGGGCTGCGGGCTTTCCGGCGGCCGTCAGCCTCGGCGACACCTGCGACCACGTGGCGCCGCCGCGCCAGCCTGCGAAGCATTTTCCGGTAGGGCCGCGGCTCTGGCGACAGCTCCCACGCCCGAAGAGCCAGGAGGGAAAGCCGTGCCTCCTTGGAAAGCTCTTTGGCAGCCGCTCGCGTGGCCCCACAGCCCGTGGGGCTGCGGGCTTTCCGGCGGCCGTCAGCCTCGACACCACCGGCGCCCACGTGGCGCCGCCGCGCCAGCCTGCGAAGCATTTTCCGGTAGGGCCGCGGCTCTGGCGGCAGCTCCCACGCCCGAAGAGCCAGGAGGGAAAACCGTGCCTCGTTAGAAAGCTCTTTGGCAGCCGCTCGCGTGGCCCCACAGCCCGTGGGGCTGCTGGCTTTCCGGCGGCTGTCAGCCTCAGCGACACCTGCGACCACGTGGCGCAGCCACGCCAGCCTGCGAAGCATTTTCCGGTAGGGCCGCGGCTCTGGCGACAGCTCCCACGCCCGAAGAGCCAGGAGGGAAAGCCGTGCCTCGTTGGAAAGCTCTTTGGCAGCCGCTCGTGTGGCCCCACAGCCGGTGGGGCTGCGGGCTTTCCGGCGGCCTTCAGCCTCGGCGACACCAGTGCCCACGTGGTGACGCCACGCCACCCTGCGAAGCATTTTCCGGTAGGGCCGCGGCTCTGGCGACAGCTCCCACGCCCGAAGAGCCAGGAGGGAAAGCCGTGCCTCCTTGGAAAGCTCTTTGGCAGCCGCTCGCGTGGCCCCACAGCCCGTGGGGCTGCGGGCTTTCCGGCGGCTGTCAGCCTCGGCGACACCTGCGACCACGTGGCGCCGTTGCGCCAGCCTGCGAAGCATTTTGCGGTAGGGCCGCGGCTCTGGCGACAGCTCCCACGCCCGAAGAGCCAGGAGGGAAAGCCGTGCCTCGTTGGAAAGCTCTTTGGCAGCCGCTCGCGTGGCCCCACAGCCCGTGGGGCTGCGGGCTTTCCGGCGGGCCGTCAGCCTCGGCGACACCTGCGACCACGTGGCGCCGCAGCGCCAGCCTGCGAAGCATTTTCCGGTAGGGCCGCGGCTCTGGCGACAGCTCCCACGCCCGAAAAGCCAGGAGGGAAAGCCGTGCCTCGTTGGAAAGCTCTTTGGCAGCCGCTCGCGTGGCCCCACAGCCCGTGGGGCTGCGGGCTTTCCGGCGGCCGTCAGCCTCGGCGACACCTGCGCCCATGTGGCGCCGCCACGCCAGCCTGCGAAGCATTTTCCGGTAGGGCCGCGGCTCTGGCGACAGCTCCCACGCCCGAAGAGCCAGGAGGGAAAGCCGTGCCTCCTTGGAAAGCTCTTTGGCAGCCGCTCGCGTGGCCCCACAGCCCGTGGGGCTGCGGGCTTTCCGGCGGCCGTCAGCCTCGACACCACCGGCGCCCACGTGGCGCCGCCGCGCCAGCCTGCGAAGCATTTTCCGGTAGGGCCGCGGCTCTGGCGGCAGCTCCCACGCCCGAAGAGCCAGGAGGGAAAACCGTGCCTCGTTAGAAAGCTCTTTGGCAGCCGCTCGCGTGGCCCCACAGCCCGTGGGGCTGCTGGCTTTCCGGGCGGCTGTCAGCCTCAGCGACACCTGCGACCACGTGGCGCAGCCACGCCACCCTGCGAAGCATTTTCCGGTAGGGCCGCGGCTGTGGCGACAGCTCCCACGCCCGAAGAGCCAGGAGGGGAAAGCTGTGCCTCGTTGGAAACCCCTTTGGCAGCCGCTCGCGTGGCCCCACAGCCCGTGGGGCTGCGGGCTTTCCGGCGGCTGTCAGCCTCGGCGACACCAGTGCCCAAGTGCCGCCCCCGCGCCAGCCTGCGAAGCATTTTCCGGTAGGGCCGCGGCTCTGGCGACAGCTCCCACTGCCCGAAGAGCCAGGAGGGAAAGCCGTGCCTCCTTGGAAAGCTCTTTGGCAGCCGCTCGCGTGGCCCCACAGCCCGTGGGGCTGCGGGGCTTTCCGGCGGCCGTCAGCCTCGACACCACCGGCGCCCACGTGGCGCCGCCGCGCCAGCCTGCGAAGCATTTTCCGGTAGGGCCGCGGCTCTGGCGACAGCTCCACACACCCGAAGAGCCAGGAGGGAAAGCCGTGCCTCCTTGGAAAGCTCTTTGGCAGCCGCTCGCGTGGCCCCACAGCCCGTGGGGCTGCGGGCTTTCGGCGGCCGTCAGCCCTCGGCGACACCTGCGACCACGTGGCGCCCGCCGCGCCAGCCTGCGAAGCATTTTCCGGTAGGGGCCGCGGCTCTGGCGACAGCTCCCACGCCCGAAGAGCCAGGAGGGAAAGCCGTGCCTCCTTGGAAAGCTCTTTGGCAGCCGCTCGCGTGGGCCCCACAGCCCGTGGGGCTGCGGGCTTTCCGGCGGCCGTCAGCCTCGACACCACCGGCGCCCACGTGGCGCCGCCGCGCCAGCCTGCGAAGCATTTTCCGTAGGGCCGCCTGGCGGCAGCTCCCACGCCCGAAGAGCCAGGAGGGAAAACCGTGCCTCGTTAGAAAGCTCTTTGGCAGCCGCTCGCGTGGCCCCACAGCCCGTGGGGCTGCTGGCTTTCCGGCGGCTGTCAGCCTCAGCGACACCTGCGACCACGTGGCGCAGCCACGCCAGCCTGCGAAGCATTTTCCGGTAGGGCCGCGGCTCTGGCGACAGCTCCCACGCCCGAAGAGCCAGGAGGGAAAGCCGTGCCTCGTTGGAAAGCTCTTTGGCAGCCGCTCGTGTGGCCCCACAGCCGGTGGGCTGCGGGCTTTCCGGCGGCCTTCAGCCTCGGCGACACCAGTGCCCACGTGGTGACGCCACGCCACCCTGCGAAGCATTTTCCGGTAGGGCCGCGGCTCTGGCGACAGCTCCCACGCCCGAAGAGCCAGGAGGGAAAGCCGTGCCTCCTTGGAAAGCTCTTTGGCAGCCGCTCGCGTGGCCCCACAGCCCGTGGGGCTGCGGGCTTTCCGGCGGCCGTCAGCCTCGACACCACCGGCGCCCACGTGGCGCCACGGCGCCAGCCTGCGAAGCATTTTCCGGTAGGGCCGCGGCTCTGGCGACAGCTCCCACGCCCGAAGAGCCAGGAGGGAAAGCCGTGCCTCCTAGGAAAGCTCTTTGGCAGCCGCTCGCGTGGCCCCACAGCCCGTGGGGCTGCGGGCTTTCTAGCGGCCATCAGCCTCGGCGACATCGGCGCCAAGGTGGCGCCACCGCGCTAGCCTGCGAAGCATTTTCCGGTAGGGCCGCGGCTCTGGCGACAGCTCCCACGCCCGAAGAGCCAGGAGGGAAAGCTGTGCCTCGTTGGAAAGCTCTTTGGCAGCCGCTCGCGTGGCCCCGCAGCCTGTGGGGCTGCGGGCTTTCCGGCGGCCATCAGCCTCGGCGACACCTGCGCCCACGTGGCGCCGCTACGCCAGCCTGCGAAGCATTTTCCGGTAGGGCCGCGGCTCTGGCGACAGCTCCCACGCCCGAAGAGCCAGGAGGGAAAGCCGTGCCTCGTTGGAAAGCTCTTTGGCAGCCGCTCACGTGGCCCCACAGCCCGTGGGGCTGCGGGCTTTCTGGCGGCCGTCAGCCTCGGCGACACCGGTTCCAAGGTGGCGCCGCCGCGCCAGCCTGCGAAGCATTTTCCGGTAGGGCCGCGGCTCTGGCGACAGCTCCCACGCCCGAAGAGCCAGGAGGGAAAGCCGTGCCTCGTTGGAAACCCCTTTGGCAGCCGCTCGCGTGGCCCCACAGCCCGTGGGGCTGCGGGCTTTCCGGCGGCTGTCAGCCTCGGCGACACCAGTGCCCAAGTGCCGCCCCCGCGCCAGCCTGCGAAGCATTTTCCGGTAGGGCCGCGGCTCTGGCGACAGCTCCCACGCCCGAAGAGCCAGGAGGGAAAGCCGTGCCTCCTTGGAAAGCTCTTTGGCAGCCGCTCGCGTGGCCCCACAGCCCGTGGGGCTGCGGGATTTCTTGCGGGCCGTCAGCCTCGACACCACCGGCGCCCACGTGGCGCCGCCGCGCCAGCCTGCGAAGCATTTTCCGGTAGGGCCGCGGCTCTGGCGACAGCTCCCACGCCCGAAGAGCCAGGAGGGAAAGCCGTGCCTCCTTGGAAAGCTCTTTGGCAGCCGCTCGTGTGGCCCCACAGCCCGTGGGGCTGCGGGCTTTCCTGCGGCCTTCAGCCTCGGCGACACCAGTGCCCACGTGGCGACGCCACGCCACCCTGCGAAGCATTTTCCGGTAGGGCCGCGGCTCTGGCGACAGCTCCCACGCCCGAAGAGCCAGGAGGGAAAGCCGTGCCTCCTTGGAAAGCTCTTTGGCAGCCGCTCGCGTGGCCCCACAGCCCGTGGGGCTGCGGGCTTTCCGGCGGCCGTCAGCCTCGACACCACCGGCGCCCACGTGGCGCCGCCGCGCCAGCCTGCGAAGCATTTTCCGGTAGGGCCGCGGCTCTGGCGACAGCTCCCACGCCCGAAGAGCCAGGAGCGAAAGCCGTGCCTCCTTGGAAAGCTCTTTGGCAGCCGCTCGCGTGGCCCCACAGCCCGTGGGGCTGCGGGCTTTCTAGCGGCCATCAGCCTCGGCGACATCGGCGCCAAGGTGGCGCCACCGCGCCAGCCTGCGAAGCATTTTCCGGTAGGGCCGCGGCTCTGGCGACAGCTCCCACGCCCGAAGAGCCAGGAGGGAAAGCCGTGCCTCGTTGGAAACTCTTTGGCAGCCGCTCGCGTGGCCCCACAGCCCGTGGGGCTGCGGGCTTTCCGGCAGCTGTCAGCCTCGGCGACACCTGCGACCACGTGGCGCCGCCGCGCCAGCCTGCGAAGCATTTTCCGGTAGGGCCGCGGCTCTGGCGACAGCTCCCACGCCCGAAGAGCCAGGAGGGAAAGCCGTGCCTCGTTAGAAAGCTCTTTGGCAGCCGCTCGCGTGGCCCCACAGCCCGTGGGGCTGCGGGCTTTCCGGCGGCCGTCAGCCTCGGCGACACCTGCGACCACGTGGCGCAGCCACGCCAGACTGCGAAGCATTTTCCGGTACGGCCGCGGCTCTGGCGACAGCTCCCACGCCCGAAGAGCCAGGAGGGAAAGCCGTGCCTCCTTGGAAAGCTCTTTGGCAGCCGCTCGTGTGGCCCCACAGCCCGTGGCGCTGCGGGCTTTCCGGCGGCCTTCAGCCTCGGCGACACCAGTGCCCACGTGGCGCCGCCACGCCAGCCTGCGAAGCATTTTCCGGTAGGGCCGCGGCTCTGGCGACAGCTCCCACGCCCGAAGAGCCAGGAGGGAAAGCCGTGCCTCCTTGGAAAGCTCTTTGGCAGCCGCTCGCGTGGCCCCACAGCCCGTGGGGCTGCGGGCTTTCCGGCGGCCGTCAGCCTCGACACCACCGGCGCCCACGTGGCGCCGCGGCGCCAGCCTGCGAAGCATTTTCCGGTAGGGCCGCGGCTCTGGCGACAGCTCCCACGCCCGAAGAGCCAGGAGCGAAAGCCGTGCCTCCTTGGAAAGCTCTTTGGCAGCCGCTCGCGTGGCCCCACAGCCCGTGGGGCTGCGGGCTTTCTAGCGGCCATCAGCCTCGGCGACATCGGCGCCAAGGTGGCGCCACCGCGCCAGCCTGCGAAGCATTTTCCGGTAGGGCCGCGGCTCTGGCGACAGCTCCCACGCCCGAAGAGCCAGGAGGGAAAGCCGTGCCTCGTTGGAAACTCTTTGGCAGCCGCTCGCGTGGCGCCACAGCCCGTGGGGCTGCGGGCTTTCCGGCAGCTGTCAGCCTCGGCGACACCTGCGACCACATGGTGCCGCCACGCCAGCCTGCGAAGCATTTTCAGGTAGGGCCGCGGCTCTGGCGACAGCTCCCACGCCCGAAGAGCCAGGAGGGAAAGCCGTGCCTCCTTGGAAAGCTCTTTGGCAGCCGCTCGCGTGGCCCCACAGCCCGTGGGGCTGCGGGCTTTCCGGCGGCCATCAGCCTCGGCGACACCTGCGCCCACGTGGCGCCGCCACGCCAGCCTGCGAAGCATTTTCCGGTAGGGCCGCGGCTCTGGCGACAGCTCCCACGCCCGAAGAGCCAGGAGGGAAAGCCGTGCCTCCTTGGAAAGCTCTTTGGCAGCCGCTCGCGTGGCCCCACAGCCCGTGGGGCTGCGGGCTTTCCGGCGGCCGTCAGCCTCGACACCACCGGCGCCCACGTGGCGCCGCGGCGCCAGCCTGCGAAGCATTTTCCGGTAGGGCCGCGGCTCTGGCGACAGCTCCCACGCCCGAAGAGCCAGGAGCGAAAGCCGTGCCTCCTTGGAAAGCTCTTTGGCAGCCGCTCGCGTGGCCCCACAGCCCGTGGGGCTGCGGGCTTTCTAGCGGCCATCAGCCTCGGCGACATCGGCGCCAAGGTGGCGCCACCGCGCCAGCCTGCGAAGCATTTTCCGGTAGGGCCGCGGCTCTGGCGACAGCTCCCACGCCCGAAGAGCCAGGAGGGAAAGCCGTGCCTCGTTGGAAACTCTTTGGCAGCCGCTCGCGTGGCGCCACAGCCCGTGGGGCTGCGGGCTTTCCGGCAGCTGTCAGCCTCGGCGACACCTGCGACCACATGGTGCCGCCACGCCAGCCTGCGAAGCATTTTCAGGTAGGGCCGCGGCTCTGGCGACAGCTCCCACGCCCGAAGAGCCAGGAGGGAAAGCCGTGCCTCCTTGGAAAGCTCTTTGGCAGCCGCTCGCGTGGCCCCACAGCCCGTGGGGCTGCGGGCTTTCCGGCGGCCATCAGCCTCGGCGACACCTGCGCCCACGTGGCGCCGCCACGCCAGCCTGCGAAGCATTTTCCGGTAGGGCCGCGGCTCTGGCGACAGCTCCCACGCCCGAAGAGCCAGGAGGGAAAGCCGTGCCTCCTTGGAAAGCTCTTTGGCAGCCGCTCGCGTGGCCCCACAGCCCGTCGGGCTGCGGGCTTTCCGGCGGCCATCAGACTCAGCGACACCTGCGACCACGTGGCGCCGCCACGCCAGCCTGCGAAGCATTTTCAGGTAGGGCCGCGGCTCTGGCGACAGCTCCCACACCCGAAGAGCCAGGAGGGAAAGCCGTGCCTCGTTGTAAAGCTCTTTGGCAGCCGCTCGCGTGGCCCCACAGCCCGTGGGGCTGCGGGCTTTCCGGCGGCCATCAGCCTCGGCGACACCTGCGACCACATAGCGCCGCGTCACCAGCCTGCGAAGCATTTTCCGGTAGCGCCGCGGCTCTGGCGACAGCTCCCACGCCCGAAGAGCCAGGAGGGAAAGCCGTGCCTCGTTAGAAAGCTCTTTGGCAGCCGCTCGTGTGGCCCCACAGCCCGTGGGGCTGCGGGCTTTCCGGCGGCTGTCAGCCTCGACACCACCGGCGACCACGTGGCGCCGCCGCGCCAGCCTGCGAAGCATTTTCCGGTAGGGCCGCGGCCCTGGCGACAGCTCCCACACCCGAAGAGCCAGGAGGGAAAGCCGTGCCTCCTTGGAAACCTCTTTGGCAGTCGCTCGCGTGGCCCCACAGCCCGTGGGGCTGCGGGCTTTCCGGCGGCCGTCATCCTCGACACCACCGGCGCCCACGTGGCGCCGCCGCGCCAGCCTGCGAAGCATTTTCCGGTAGAGCCGCGGCTCTGGCGACAGCTCCCACGCCCGAAGAGCCAGGAGGGAAAGCCGTGCCTCGTTAGAAAGCTCTTTGGCAGCCGCTCGCGTGGCCCCACAGCCCGTGGGGCTGCTGGCTTTCCGGCGGCTGTCAGCCTCAGCGACACCTGCGACCACGTGGCGCAGCCACGCCAGCCTGCGAAGCATTTTCCGGTAGGGCCGCGGCTCTGGCGACAGCTCCCACGCCCGAAGAGCCAGGAGGGAAAACCGTGCCTCCTTGGAAAGCTCTTTGGCAGCCGCTCGTGTGGCCCCACAGCCCGTGGGGCTGCGGGCTTTCCGGCGGCCTTCAGCCTCGGCGACACCAGTGCCCACGTGGCGACGCCACGCCACCCTGCGAAGCATTTTCCGGTAGGGCCGCGGCTCTGGCGACAGCTCCCACGCCCGAAGAGCCAGGAGGGAAAGCCGTGCCTCCTTGGAAAGCTCTTTGGCAGCCGCTCGCGTGGCCCCACAGCCCGTGGGGCTGCGGGCTTTCCGGCGGCCGTCAGCCTCGACACCACCGGCGCCCACGTGGCGCCGCGGCGCCAGCCTGCGAAGCATTTTCCGTTAGGGCCGCGGCTCTGGCGACAGCTCCCACGCCCGAAGAGCCAGGAGGGAAAGCCGTGCCTCCTTGGAAAGCTCTTTGGCAGCCGCTCGCGTGGCCCCACAGCCCGTGGGGCTGCGGGCTTTCTAGCGGCCATCAGCCTCGGCGACATCGGCGCCAAGGTGGCGACACCGCGCCAGCCTGCGAAGCATTTTCCGGTAGGGCCGCGGCTCTGGCGACAGCTCCCACGCCCGAAGAGCCAGGAGGGAAAGCCGTGCCTCGTTGGAAAGCTCTTTGGCAGCCGCTCGCGTGGCCCCACAGCCCGTGGGGCTGCGGGCTTTCCGGCGGCTGTCAGCCTCGGCGACACCAGCGCCCACGTGGCGCCGCCGCGCCAGCCTGCGAAGCATTTTCCGGTAGGGCCGCGGCTCTGGCGACAGCTCCCACGCCCGAAGAGCCAGGAGGGAAAGCTGTGCCTCGTTGGAAAGCTCTTTGGCAGCCGCTCGCGTGGCCCCACAGCCCGTGGGGCTGCGGGCTTTCCGGCGGCCGTCAGCCTCGGCAACACCGGCGCCCACGTGGCGCCGCCACGCCAGCCTGCGAAGCATTTTCCGGTAGGGCCGCGGCTCTGGCGACAGCTCCCACGCCCGAAGAGCCAGGAGGGAAAGCCGTGCCTCCTTGGAAAGCTCTTTGGCAGCCGCTCGCGTGGCCCCACAGCCCGTGGGGCTGCGGGCTTTCCGGCGGCCATCAGCCTCGGCGACACCTGCGACCACGTGGCGCCGCCACGCCAGCCTGCGAAGCATTTTCCGGTAGGGCCGCGGCTCTGGCGACAGCTCCCACGCCCGAAGAGCCAGGAGGGAAAGCCGTGCCTCGTTGGAAAGCTCTTTGGCAGCCGCTCGCGTGGCCCCACAGCCCGTGGGGCTGCGGGCTTTCCGGCGGCCATCAGCCTCGGCGACACCTGCGACCACGTAGCGCCGCGTCACCAGCCTGCGAAGCATTTTCCGGTAGGGCCGCGGCTCTGGCGACAGCTCCCACGCCCGAAGAGCAAGGAGGGAAAGCCGTGCCTCGTTAGAAAGCTCTTTGGCAGCCGCTCGCGTGCCCCACAGCCCGTGGGGCTGCAGACTTTCCGGCGGCCGTCAGCGATGGCGACACCGGCGCCCTCGTGGTGCCGCCGCGCCAGCCTGCGAAGCATTTTCCGGTAGGGCCGCGGCTCTGGCGACAGCTCCCACGCCCGAAGAGCCAGGAGGGAAAGCCGTGCCTCGTTGTAAACCCCTTTGGCAGCCGCTCGCGTGGCCCCACAGCCCGTGGGACTGCGGGCTTTCCGGCGGCCGTCAGCCTCGACACCACCGGCGCCCACGTGGCGCCGCGGCGCCAGCCTGCGAAGCATTTTCCGGTAGGGCCGCGGCTCTGGCGACAGCTCCCACGCCCGAAGAGCCAGGAGGGAAAGCCGTGCCTCCTTGGAAAGCTCTTTGGCAGCCGCTCGCGTGGCCCCACAGCCCGTGGGGCTGCGGGCTTTCCGGCGGCCGTCAGCCTCGGCGACACCTGCGACCACGTAGCGCCGCGTCACCAGCCTGCGAAGCATTTTCCGGTAGGGCCGCGGCTCTGGCGACAGCTCCCACGCCCGAAGAGCCAGGAGGGAAAGCCATGCCTCGTTAGAAAGCTCTTTGGCAGCCGCTCGTGTGGCCCGCTCGTGTGGCCCCACAGCCCGTGGGGCTGCGGGCTTTCCGGCGGCTGTCAGCCTCGGCGACACCTG
This sequence comes from Rissa tridactyla, assembly GCF_028500815.1. Lineage (NCBI taxonomy): Eukaryota > Metazoa > Chordata > Aves > Charadriiformes > Laridae > Rissa > Rissa tridactyla. The sequence continues at coordinate 108,041 of NW_026529522.1, forward strand.
CGACCACGTGGCGCCGCGGCGCCAGCCTGCGAAGCATTTTCCGGTAGGGCCGCAGCTCTGGCGACAGCTCCCACACCCGAAGAGCCAGGAGGGAAAGCCGTGCCTCCTTGGAAACCTCTTTGGCAGCCGCTCGCGTGGCCCCACAGCCCGTGGGGCTGCGGGATTTCTGGCGGCCATCAGCCTCAGCGACATCGGCGCCAAGGTGGCGCCGCCGCGCCAGCCTGCGAAGCATTTTCCGGTAGGGCCGCAGCTCTGGCGACAGCTCCCACGCCCGAAGAGCCAGGAGGGAAAGCCGTGCCTCGTTGGAAAGCTCTTTGGCAGCCGCTCGCGTGGCCCCACAGCCCGTGGGGCTGCGGGCTTTCCGGCGGCCGTCAGTCTCGACACCACCGGCGCCCACGTGGCGCCGCCGCGCCAGCCTGCAAAGCATTTTCTGGTAGGGCCGCAGCTCTGGCGACAGCTCCCACGCCCGAAGAGCCAGGAGGGAAAGCCGTGCCTCGTTGGAAAGCTCTTTGGCAGCCGCTCGCGTGGCCCCACAGCCCGTGGGGCTGCGGGCTTTTTGGCAGCCGTCAGCCTCGACACCAACGGCGAGCACGTGGCGCCGCCGCGCCAGCCTGCGAAGCATTTTCCGGTAGGGCCGGGGCTCTGGCGACAGCTCCCACGCCCGAAGAGCCAGGAGGGAAAGCCGTGCCTCGTTAGAAAGCTCTTTGGCAGCCGCTCGCGTGGCCCCACAGCCCGTGGGGCTGCGGGCTTTCCGGCGGCTGTCAGCCTCGGCGACACCTGCGACCACGTGGCGCCGCAGCACCAGCCTGCGAAGCATTTTCCGGTAGGGCCGTGGCTCTGGCGACAGCTCCCACGCCCGAAGAGCCAGGAGGGAAAGCCGTGCCTCGTTGGAAAGCTCTTTGGCAGCCGCTCGCGTGGCCCCACAGCCCGTGGGGCTGCGGGCTTTCCGGCGCTCGTTAGCCTCGACACCACCGGCGCCCACGTGGCGCCGCCGCGCCAGCCTGCGAAGCATTTTCTGGTAGGGCCGCGGCTCTGGCGACAGCTCCCACGCCCGAAGAGCCAGGAGGGAAAGCCGTGCCTCCTTGGAAAGCTCTTTGGCAGCCGCTCGCGTGGCCCCACAGCCCGTGGGGCTGCGGGCTTTTTGGCAGCCGTCAGCCTCGACACCACCGGCGACCACGTGGCGCCGCCGCGCCAGCCTGCGAAGCATTTTCCGGTAGGGCCGCGGCTCTGGCGACAGCTCCCACGCCCGAAGAGCCAGGAGGGAAAGCCGTGCCTCGTTAGAAAGCTCTTTGGCAGCTGCTCGCGTGGCCCCACAGCCCGTGGGGCTGCGGGCTTTCCGGCGGCTGTCAGCCTCGGCGACACCTGCGACCACGTGGCGCCGCAGCACCAGCCTGCGAAGCATTCTCCGGTAGGGCCGCGGCTCTGGCGACAGCTCCCACGCCTGAAGAGCCAGGAGGGAAAGCCGTGCCTCCTTGGAAAGCTCTTTGGCAGCCGCTCGCGTGGCCCCACAGCCCGTGGGGCTGCGGGCTTTCCGGCGGCCGTCAGCCTCGGCGACACCTGCGACCACGTGGCGCCGCCACGCCAGCCTGCGAAGCATTTTCAGGTAGGGTCGTGGCTCTGGCGACAGCTCCCACGCCCGAAGAGCAAGGAGGGAAAGCCGTGCCTCCTTGGAAAGCTCTTTGGCAGCCGCTCGCGTGGCCCCACAGCCCGTGGGGCTGCGGGCTTTCCGGCAGCCGTCAGCCTCGACACCACCGGCGCCCACGTGGCGCCGCAGCGCCAGCCTGCGAAGCATGTTCTGGTAGGGCCGCGGCTCTGGCGACAGCTCCCACGCCCGAAGAGCCAGGAGGGAAAGCCGTGCCTCGTTGGAAAGCTCTTTGGCAGCCGCTCGCGTGGCCCCACAGCCCGTGGGGCTGCGGGCTTTCCGGTGGCCGTCAGCCTCGGCGACACCTGCGACCACGTAGCGCCGCGGAGCCAGCCTGCGAAGCATTTTCCGGTAGGGCCGCGGCTCTGGCGACAGCTCCCATGCCTGAAGAGCCAGGAGGGAAAGCCGTGCCTCCTTGGAAAGCTCTTTGGCAGCCGCTCGCGTGGCCCCACAGCCCGTGGGGCTGCGGGCTTTCCGGCGGCCGTCAGCCTCGGCGACACCTGCGACCACGTGGCGCCGCCACGCCAGCCTGCGAAGCATTTTCAGGTAGGGTCGTGGCTCTGGCGACAGCTCCCACGCCCGAAGAGCCAGGAGGGAAAGCCGTGCCTCGTTGGAAAGCTCTTTGGCAGCCGCTCGCGTGGCCCCACAGCCCGTGGGGCTGCGGGCTTTCCGGCGGCCGTCAGCCTCGGCGACACCTGCGACCACGTAGCGCCGCGTCACCAGCCTGCGAAGCATTTTCCGGTAGGGCTGCGGCTCTGGCGACAGCTCCCATGGCCGAAGAGCCAGGAGGGAAAGCCGTGCCTCCTTGGAAAGCTCTTTGGCAGCCGCTCGCGTGGCCCCACAGCCCGTGGGGCTGCGGGCTTTCCGGCGGCCGTCAGCCTCGATACCATCGGCGCCCACGTGGCGCCGCCGCGCCAGCCTGCGAAGCATTTTCCGGTAGGGCCGCGGCTCTGGCGACAGCTCCCACGCCCGAAGAGCCAGGAGGGAAAGCCGTGCCTCGTTGGAAAGCTCTTTGGCAGCCGCTCGCGTGGCCCCCCAGCCCGTGGGGCTGCGGGCTTTCCGGCGGCCGTCAGCCTCGGCGACACCGGCACCCACGTGGCGCCGCCGCGCCACCCTGCGAAGCATTTTCCGGTAGGGCCGCGGCTCTGGCGACAGCTCCCACGCCCGAAGAGCCAGGAGGGAAAGCTGTGCCTCGTTGTAAAGCTCTTTGGCAGCTGCTCGCGTGGCCCCACAGCCCGTGGGGCTGCAGGCTTTCCGGCGGCCATCAGCCTCGGCGCCACCGGCGCCCACGTGGCGCCGCTGCGCCAGCCTGCGAAGCATTTTCCGGTAGGGCCGCGGCTCAGGCGATAGCTCCCACGCCCGAAGAGCCAGGAGGGAAAGCCGTGCCTCGTTGGAAACCTCTTTGCAGCCGCTCGCGTGGCCCCACAGCCCGTGGGGCTGCGGGCTTTCCGGCGGCCGTCAGCGATGGCGACACCGGCGCCCACGTGGTGCCGCCGCGCCAGCCTGCGAAGCATTTTCCGGTAGGGCCGCGGCTCTGGCGACAGCTCCCACGCCCGAAGAGCCAGGAGGGAAAGCCGTGCCTCGTTGGAAACCCCTTTGGCAGCCGCTCGCGTGGCCCCACAGCCCGTGGGGCTGCGGGCTTTCCGGAGGCCGTCAGCCTCGGCGACACCAGCGCCCAAGTGGCGCCGCCGCGCCAGCCTGCAAAGCATTTTCCGGTAGGGCCGCGGCTCTGGCGACAGCTCCCACGCCCGAAGAGCCAGGAGGGAAAGCCGTGCCTCCTTGGAAAGCTCTTTGGCAGCCGCTCGCGTGGCCCCACAGCCCGTGGGGCTGCGGGCTTTCCGGCGGCCGTCAGCCTCGGCGACACAGTCACCCACGTGGCGCCGCCGCGCCAGCCTGCAAAGCATTTTCCGGTAGGGCCGTGGCTCTGGCAACAGCTCCCACGCCCGAAGAGCCAGGAGGGAAAGCTGTGCCTCTTTGGAAAGGTCTTTGGCAGCCGCTCGCGTGGCCCCACAGCCCGTGGGGCTGCGGGCTTTCCGGTGGCCGTCAGCCTCGGCGACACCTGCGACCACGTAGGGCCGCCGCGCCAGCCTGCGAAGCATTTTCCGGTAGGGCCGCGGCTCTGGCGACAGCTCCCACGCCCGAAGAGCCAGGAGGGAAAGCCGTGCCTCCTTGGAAAGCTCTTTGGCAGCCGCTCGCGTGGCCCCACAGCCTGTGGGGCTGCGGGCTTTCCGGCGGCCGTCAGCCTCGGCGACACCTGCGACCACGTGTCGCCGCCACGCCAGCCTGTGAAGCATTTTCCAGTAGGGCCGCGGCTCTGGCGACAGATCCCACACCCGAAGAGCCAGGAGGGAAAGCCGTGCCTCCTTGGAAACCTCTTTGGCAGCCGCTCGCGTGGCCCCACAGCCCGTGGGGCTGCGGGCTTTCCGGCGGCCGTCAGCCTCGGCGACACCGGCGCCCACGTGGCGCCGCCGCGCCAGCCTGCGAAGCATTTTCCGGTAGGGCCGCGGCTCTGGCGACAGCTCCCACGCCCGAAGAGCCAGGAGGGAAAGCCGTGCCTCCTTGGAAAGCTCTTTGGCAGCCGCTCGCGTGGCCCCACAGCCCGTGGGGCTGCGGGCTTTCCGGCGGCCATCAGCCTCGGCGACACCTGCGCCCACGTGGCGCAGCCGCGCCAGCCTGCGAAGCATTTTCCGGTAGGGCCGCGGCTCTGGCGACAGCTCCCATGCCCGAAGAGCCAGGAGGGAAAGCCGTGCCTCGTTGGAAAGCTCTTTGGCAGCCGCTCGCGTGGCCCCACAGCCCGTGGGGCTGCGGGCTTTCCGGCGGCCGTCAGCGATGGCGACAGCGGCGCCCACGTGGTGCCGCCGCGCCAGCCTGCGAAGCATTTTCCGGTAGGGCCGCGGCTCTGGCGACAGCTCCCACGCCTGAAGATCCAGGCGGGAAAGCCGTGCCTCGTTGGAAACCCCTTTGGCAGCTGCTCGCGTGGCCCCACAGCCCGTGGGGCTGCGGGCTTTCCGGAGGCCGTCAGCCTCGGCGACACCAGTGCCCACGTGGCGCCGCCACGCCAGCCTGCGAAGCATTTTCCGGTAGGGGCCGCGGCTCTGGCGACAGCTCCCACGCCCGAAGAGCCAGGAGGGAAAGCCGTGCCTCCTTGGAAAGCTCTTTGGCAGCCGATCGCGTGGCCCCACAGCCCGTGGGGCTGCGGGCTTTCCGGCGGCCGTCAGCCTCGGCGACACCGTCACCCACGTGGCGCCGCCCGCGCCAGCCTGCAAAGCATTTTCTGGTAGGGCCGCGGCTCTGGCAACAGCTCCCACGCCCGAAGAGTCAGGAGGGAAAGCTGTGCCTCGTTGGAAAGGTCTTTGGCAGCCGCTCGCGTGGCCCCACAGCCCGTGGGGCTGCGGGCTTTCCGGCGGCCGTCAGCCTCGGCGACACCGGCGCCCACGTGGCGCCGCCGCGCCAGCCTGCAAAGCATTTTCCGGTAGGGCCGCGGCTCAGGCGATAGCTTCCACGCCCGAAGAGCCAGGAGGGAAAGCTGTGTCTCGTTGGAAACCTCTTTGGCAGCCGCTCGCGTGGCCCCACAGCCCGTGGGGCTGCAGGCTTTCCGGCGGCCGTCAGCGATGGCGACACCGGCGCCCACGTGGTGCCGCCGCGCCAGCCTGCGAAGCATTTTCCGGTAGGGCCGCGGCTCTGGCGACAGCTCCCACGCCCGAAGAGCCAGGAGGGAAAGCCGTGCCTCGTTGGAAACCCCTTTGGCAGCCGCTCGCGTGGCCCCACAGCCCGTGGGGCTGCGGGCTTTCCGGCGGCCGTCAGCCTCGGCGACACCGTCACCCACGTGGCGCCGCCGCGCCAGCCTGCAAAGCATTTTCCGGTAGGGCCGTGGCTCTGGCGACAGCTCCCACGCCCGAAGAGTCAGGAGGGAAAGCTGTGCCTCGTTGGAAAGGTCTTTGGCAGCCGCTCGCGTGGCCCCACAGCCCGTGGGGCTGCGGGCTTTCCGGTGGCCGTCAGCCTCGGCGACACCTGCGACCACGTAGCGCCGCGGCGCCAGCCTGCGAAGCATTTTCCGGTAGGGCCGCGGCTCTGGCGACAGCTCCCACGCCCGAAGAGCCAGGAGGGAAAGCCGTGCCTCGTTGGAAAGCTCTTTGGCAGCCGCTCGCGTGGCCCCACAGCCCGTGGGGCTGCGGGCTTTCCGGCGGCAGTCAGCCTCGACACCACCCGCGACCACGTGGCGCCGCCGCGCCAGCCTGCGAAGCATTCTCCGGTAGGGCCGCGGCTCTGGCAACAGCTCCCACGCCCGAAGAGCCAGGAGGGAAAGCCGTGCCTCGTTAGAAAGCACTTTGGCAGCCGCTCGCGTGGCCCCACAGCCCGTGGGGCTGCGGGCTTTCTGGCGGCCATCAGCCTCGGCGACACCTGCGACCACGTGTCGCCGCCACGCCAGCCTGTGAAGCATTTTCCAGTAGGGCCGCGGCTCTGGTGACAGATCCCACACCCGAAGAGCCAGGAGGGAAAGCCGTGCCTCCTTGGAAACCTCTTTGGCAGCCGCTCGCGTGGCCCCACAGCCCGTGGGGCTGCGGGCTTTCCGGCGGCCGTCAGCCTCGGCGACACCGGCGACCACGTGGCGCCGCCGCGCCAGCCTGCGAAGCATTTTCCAGTAGGGCCGCGGCTCTGGCGACAGCTCCCACGCCCGAAGAGCCAGGAGGGAAAGCCGTGCCTCCTTGGAAAGCTCTTTGGCAGCCGCTCGCGTGGCCCCACAGCCCGTGGGGCTGCGGGCTTTCCGGCGGCCATCAGCCTCGGCGACACCTGCGCCCACGTGGCGCCACCACGCCAGCCTGCGAAGCATTTTCCGGTAGGGCCGCGGCTCAGGCGATAGCTTCCACGCCCGAAGAGCCAGGAGGGAAAGCTGTGTCTCGTTGGAAACCTCTTTGGCAGCCGCTCGCGTGGCCCCACAGCCCGTGGGGCTGCAGGCTTTCCGGCGGCCGTCAGCGATGGCGACACCGGCGCCCACGTGGTGCCGCCGCGCCAGCCTGCGAAGCATTTTCCGGTAGGGCAGCGGCTCTGGCGACAGCTCCCACGCCCGAAGAGCCAGGAGGGAAAGCCGTGCCTCGTTGGAAACCCCTTTGGAAGCCGCTCGCGTGGCCCCACAGCCCGTGGGGCTGCGGGCTTTCCGGAGGCCGTCAGCCTCGGCGACACCGTCACCCACGTGGCGCCGCCGCGCCAGCCTGCAAAGCATTTTCCGGTAGGACCGCGGCTCTGGCGACAGCTCCCACGCCCGAAGAGCCAGGAGGGAAAGCCGTGCCTCCGTGGAAACCTCTTTGGCAGCCGCTCGCGTGGCCCCACAGCCCGTGGGGCTGCGGGCTTTCCGGCGGCCGTCAGCCTCGGCGACACCGTCACCCACGTGGCGCCGCCGCGCCAGCCTGCAAAGCATTTTCCGGTAGGGCCGTGGCTCTGGCGACAGCTCCCACGCCCGAAGAGTCAGGAGGGAAAGCTGTGCCTCGTTGGAAAGGTCTTTGGCAGCCGCTCGCGTGGCCCCACAGCCCGTGGGGCTGCGGGCTTTCCGGTGGCCGTCAGCCTCGGCGACACCTGCGACCACGTAGCGCCGCGGCGCCAGCCTGCGAAGCATTTTCCGGTAGGGCCGCGGCTCTGGCGACAGCTCCCACGCCCGAAGAGCCAGGAGGGAAAGCCGTGCCTCGTTGGAAAGCTCTTTGGCAGCCACTCGCGTGGCCCCACAGCCCGTGGGGCTGCGGGCTTTCCGGCGGCCGTCAGCCTCGACACCACCCGCGACCACGTGGCGCCGCCGCGCCAGCCTGCGAAGCATTCTCCGGTAGGGCCGCGGCTCTGGCGACAGCTCCCACGCCCGAAGAGCCAGGAGGGAAAGCCGTGCCTCGTTAGAAAGCACTTTGGCAGCCGCTCGCGTGGCCCCACAGCCCGTGGGGCTGCGGGCTTTCCGGCGGCCGTCAGCCTCGGCGACACCTGCGACCACGTAGCGCCGCGTCACCAGCCTGCGAAGCATTTTCCGGTAGGGCCGCGGCTCTGGCGACAGCTCCCACGCCCGAAGAGCCAGGAGGGAAAGCCGTGCCTCGTTGGAAAGCTCTTTGGCAGCCGCTCGCGTGGCCCCACAGCCCGTGGGGCTGCGGGCTTTCTGGCGGCCGTCAGCCTCGATACCACCGGCGCCCACGTGGCGCCGCCGCGCCAGCCTGCGAAGCATTTTCCGGTAGGGCCGCGGCTCTGGCGACAGCTCCCACGCCCGAAGAGCCAGGAGGGAAAGCCGTGCCTCGTTAGAAAGCTCTTTGGCAGCCGCTCGCGTGGCCCCACAGCCCGTGGGGCTGCGGGCTTTCCGGCGGCCGTCAGCCTCGGCGCCACCGGCGCCAACGTGGCGCCGCCGCGCCAGCCTGCGAAGCATTTTCCGGTAGGGCCGCGGCTCTGGCGACAGCTCCCACGCCCGAAGAGCCAGGAGGGAAAGCCGTGCCTCGTTGGAAACCCCTTTGGCAGCTGCTCGCGTGGCCCCACAGCCTGTGGGACTGCGGGCTTTCCGGAGGCCGTCAGCCTCGGCAACACCAGCGCCCAAGTGGCGCCGCCGCGCCAGCCTGCGAAGCATTTTCCGGTAGGGCTGCGGCTCTGGCGACAGCTCCCACGCCCGAAGAGCCATGAGGGAAAGCCGTGCCTCCTTGGAAAGCTCTTTGGCAGCCGCTCGCGTGGCCCCACAGCCCGTGGGGCTGCGGGCTTTCCGGCGGCCGTCAGCCTCGGCGACACCGTCACCCACGTGGCGCCGCCGCGCCAGCCTGCAAAGCATTTTCCGGTAGGGCCGTGGCTCTGGCAACAGCTCCCACGCCCGAAGAGTCAGGAGGGAAAGCTGTGCCTCTTTAGAAAGCACTTTGGCAGCCGCTCGCGTGGCCCCACAGCCCGTGGGGCTGCGGGCTTTCCGGCGGCCGTCAGCCTCGGCGACACCGGCGCCCACGTGGCGCCGCCGCGCCACCCTGTGAAGCATTTTCCGGTAGGGCCGCGGCTCTGGCGACAGCTCCCACGCCCGAAGAGCCAGGAGGGAAAGCCGTGCCTCGTTGGAAACCCCTTTGGCAGCCGCTCGCGTGGCCCCACAGCCCGTGGGGCTGCGGGCTTTCCGGCGGCCGTCAGCCTCGGCGACACCGTCACCCACGTGGCGCCGCCGCGCCAGCCTGCAAAGCATTTTCCGGTAGGGCCGTGGCTCTGGCGACAGCTCCCACGCCCGAAGAGTCAGGAGGGAAAGCTGTGCCTCGTTGGAAAGGTCTTTGGCAGCCGCTCGCGTGGCCCCACAGCCCGTGGGGCTGCGGGCTTTCCGGTGGCCGTCAGCCTCGGCGACACCTGCGACCACGTAGCGCCGCGGCGCCAGCCTGCGAAGCATTTTCCGGTAGGGCCGCGGCTCTGGCGACAGCTCCCACGCCCGAAGAGCCAGGAGGGAAAGCCGTGCCTCGTTGGAAAGCTCTTTGGCAGCCGCTCGCGTGGCCCCACAGCCCGTGGGGCTGCGGGCTTTCCGGCGGCAGTCAGCCTCGACACCACCCGCGACCACGTGGCGCCGCCGCGCCAGCCTGCGAAGCATTCTCCGGTAGGGCCGCGGCTCTGGCAACAGCTCCCACGCCCGAAGAGCCAGGAGGGAAAGCCGTGCCTCGTTAGAAAGCACTTTGGCAGCCGCTCGCGTGGCCCCACAGCCCGTGGGGCTGCGGGCTTTCTGGCGGCCATCAGCCTCGGCGACACCTGCGACCACGTGTCGCCGCCACGCCAGCCTGTGAAGCATTTTCCAGTAGGGCCGCGGCTCTGGTGACAGATCCCACACCCGAAGAGCCAGGAGGGAAAGCCGTGCCTCCTTGGAAACCTCTTTGGCAGCCGCTCGCGTGGCCCCACAGCCCGTGGGGCTGCGGGCTTTCCGGCGGCCGTCAGCCTCGGCGACACCGGCGACCACGTGGCGCCGCCGCGCCAGCCTGCGAAGCATTTTCCAGTAGGGCCGCGGCTCTGGCGACAGCTCCCACGCCCGAAGAGCCAGGAGGGAAAGCCGTGCCTCCTTGGAAAGCTCTTTGGCAGCCGCTCGCGTGGCCCCACAGCCCGTGGGGCTGCGGGCTTTCCGGCGGCCATCAGCCTCGGCGACACCTGCGCCCACGTGGCGCCACCACGCCAGCCTGCGAAGCATTTTCCGGTAGGGCCGCGGCTCAGGCGATAGCTTCCACGCCCGAAGAGCCAGGAGGGAAAGCTGTGTCTCGTTGGAAACCTCTTTGGCAGCCGCTCGCGTGGCCCCACAGCCCGTGGGGCTGCAGGCTTTCCGGCGGCCGTCAGCGATGGCGACACCGGCGCCCACGTGGTGCCGCCGCGCCAGCCTGCGAAGCATTTTCCGGTAGGGCAGCGGCTCTGGCGACAGCTCCCACGCCCGAAGAGCCAGGAGGGAAAGCCGTGCCTCGTTGGAAACCCCTTTGGAAGCCGCTCGCGTGGCCCCACAGCCCGTGGGGCTGCGGGCTTTCCGGAGGCCGTCAGCCTCGGCGACACCGTCACCCACGTGGCGCCGCCGCGCCAGCCTGCAAAGCATTTTCCGGTAGGGCCGCGGCTCTGGCGACAGCTCCCACGCCCGAAGAGCCAGGAGGGAAAGCCGTGCCTCCGTGGAAACCTCTTTGGCAGCCGCTCGCGTGGCCCCACAGCCCGTGGGGCTGCGGGCTTTCCGGCGGCCGTCAGCCTCGGCGACACCGTCACCCACGTGGCGCCGCCGCGCCAGCCTGCAAAGCATTTTCCGGTAGGGCCGTGGCTCTGGCGACAGCTCCCACGCCCGAAGAGTCAGGAGGGAAAGCTGTGCCTCGTTGGAAAGGTCTTTGGCAGCCGCTCGCGTGGCCCCACAGCCCGTGGGGCTGCGGGCTTTCCGGTGGCCGTCAGCCTCGGCGACACCTGCGACCACGTAGCGCCGCGGCGCCAGCCTGCGAAGCATTTTCCGGTAGGGCCGCGGCTCTGGCGACAGCTCCCACGCCCGAAGAGCCAGGAGGGAAAGCCGTGCCTCGTTGGAAAGCTCTTTGGCAGCCACTCGCGTGGCCCCACAGCCCGTGGGGCTGCGGGCTTTCCGGCGGCCGTCAGCCTCGACACCACCCGCGACCACGTGGCGCCGCCGCGCCAGCCTGCGAAGCATTCTCCGGTAGGGCCGCGGCTCTGGCGACAGCTCCCACGCCCGAAGAGCCAGGAGGGAAAGCCGTGCCTCGTTAGAAAGCACTTTGGCAGCCGCTCGCGTGGCCCAACAGCCCGTGGGGCTGCGGGCTTTCCGGCGGCCGTCAGCCTCGGCGACACCTGCGACCACGTAGCGCCGCGTCACCAGCCTGCGAAGCATTTTCCGGTAGGGCCGCGGCTCTGGCGACAGCTCCCACGCCCGAAGAGCCAGGAGGGAAAGCCGTGCCTCGTTGGAAAGCTCTTTGGCAGCCGCTCGCGTGGCCCCACAGCCCGTGGGGCTGCGGGCTTTCTGGCGGCCGTCAGCCTCGATACCACCGGCGCCCACGTGGCGCCGCCGCGCCAGCCTGCGAAGCATTTTCCGGTAGGGCCGCGGCTCTGGCGACAGCTCCCACGCCCGAAGAGCCAGGAGGGAAAGCCGTGCCTCGTTAGAAAGCTCTTTGGCAGCCGCTCGCGTGGCCCCACAGCCCGTGGGGCTGCGGGCTTTCCGGCGGCCGTCAGCCTCGGCGCCACCGGCGCCAACGTGGCGCCGCCGCGCCAGCCTGCGAAGCATTTTCCGGTAGGGCCGCGGCTCTGGCGACAGCTCCCACGCCCGAAGAGCCAGGAGGGAAAGCCGTGCCTCGTTGGAAACCCCTTTGGCAGCTGCTCGCGTGGCCCCACAGCCTGTGGGACTGCGGGCTTTCCGGAGGCCGTCAGCCTCGGCAACACCAGCGCCCAAGTGGCGCCGCCGCGCCAGCCTGCGAAGCATTTTCCGGTAGGGCTGCGGCTCTGGCGACAGCTCCCACGCCCGAAGAGCCATGAGGGAAAGCCGTGCCTCCTTGGAAAGCTCTTTGGCAGCCGCTCGCGTGGCCCCACAGCCCGTGGGGCTGCGGGCTTTCCGGCGGCCGTCAGCCTCGGCGACACCGTCACCCACGTGGCGCCGCCGCGCCAGCCTGCAAAGCATTTTCCGGTAGGGCCGTGGCTCTGGCAACAGCTCCCACGCCCGAAGAGTCAGGAGGGAAAGCTGTGCCTCTTTAGAAAGCACTTTGGCAGCCGCTCGCGTGGCCCCACAGCCCGTGGGGCTGCGGGCTTTCCGGCGGCCGTCAGCCTCGGCGACACCGGCGCCCACGTGGCGCCGCCGCGCCACCCTGTGAAGCATTTTCCGGTAGGGCCGCGGCTCTGGCGACAGCTCCCACGCCCGAAGAGCCAGGAGGGAAAGCTGTGCCTCGTTGTAAAGCTCTTTGGCAGCCGCTCGCGTGGCCCCACAGCCCGTGGGGCTGCAGGCTTTCCGGCGGCCGTCAGCCTCGGCGCCACCGGCGCCCACGTGGCGCCGCCGCGTCAGCCTGCGAAGCATTTTCCGGTAGGGCCGCGGCTCAGGCGATAGCTCCCACGCCCGAAGAGCCAGGAGGGAAAGCTGTGTCTCGTTGGAAACCTCTTTGCAGCCGCTCGCGTGGCCCCACAGCCCGTGGGGCTGCAGGCTTTCCGGCGGCCGTCAGCGATGGCGACACCGGCGCCCACGTGGTGCCGCCGCGCCAGCCTGCGAAGCATTTTCCGGTAGGGCCGCGGCTCTGGCGACAGCTCCCACGCCCGAAGAGCCAGGAGGGAAAGCCCTGCCTCGTTGGAAACCCCTTTGGCAGCCGCTCGCGTGGCCCCACAGCCCGTGGGGCTGCGGGCTTTCCGGAGGCCGTCAGCCTCGGCGACACCAGCGCCCAAGTGGCGCCGCCGCGCCAGCCTGCGAAGCATTTTCCGGTAGGGCCGCGGCTCTGGCGACAGCTCCCACGCCCGAAGAGCCAGGAGGGAAAGCCGTGCCTCCTTGGAAAGCTCTTTGGCAGCCGCTCGCGTGGCCCCACAGCCCGTGGGGCTGCGGGCTTTCCGGCGGCCGTCAGCCTCGGCGACACCGTCACCCACGTGGCGCCGCCGCGCCAGCCTGCAAAGCATTTTCCGGTAGGGCCGTGGCTCTGGCAACAGCTCCCACGCCCGAAGAGCCAGGAGGGAAAGCTGTGCCTCTTTGGAAAGGTCTTTGGCAGCCGCTCGCGTGGCCCCACAGCCCGTGGGGCTGCGGGCTTTCCGGTGGCCGTCAGCCTCGGCGACACCTGCGACCACGTAGCGCCGCGGCGCCAGCCTGCGAAGCATTTTCCGGTAGGGCCGCGGCTCTGGCGACAGCTCCCACGCCCGAAGAGCCAGGAGGGAAAGCCGTGCCTCCTTGGAAAGCTCTTTGGCAGCCGCTCGCGTGGCCCCACAGCCCGTGGGGCTGCGGGCTTTCCGGCGGCCGTCAGCCTCGGCGACACCTGCGACCACGTGTCGCCGCCACGCCAGCCTGTGAAGCATTTTCCAGTAGGGCCGCGGCTCTGGCGACAGCTCCCACACCCGAAGAGCCAGGAGGGAAAGCCGTGCCTCCTTGGAAACCTCTTTGGCAGCCGCTCGCGTGGCCCCACAGCCCGTGGGGCTGCGGGCTTTCCGGCGGCCGTCAGCCTCGGCGACACCGGCGACCACGTGGCGCCGCCGCGCCAGCCTGCGAAGCATTTTCCAGTAGGGCCGCGGCTCTGGCGACAGCTCCCACGCCCGAAGAGCCAGGAGGGAAAGCCGTGCCTCCTTGGAAAGCTCTTTGGCAGCCGCTCGCGTGGCCCCACAGCCCGTGGGGCTGCGGGCTTTCCGGCGGCCATCAGCCTCGGCGACACCTGCGCCCACGTGGCGCCACCACGCCAGCCTGCGAAGCATTTTCCGGTAGGGCCGCGGCTCTGGCGACAGCTCCCATGCCCGAAGAGCCAGGAGGGAAAGCCGTGCCTCGTTGGAAAGCTCTTTGGCAGCCGCTCGCGTGGCCCCACAGCCCGTGGGGCTGCGGGCTTTCCGGCGGCCGTCAGCGATGGCGACAGCGGCGCCCACATGGTGCCGCCGCGCCAGCCTGCGAAGCATTTTCCGGTAGGGCCGCGGCTCTGGCGACAGCTCCCACGCCCGAAGAGCCAGGCGGGAAAGCTGTGCCTCGTTGGAAACCCCTTTGGCAGCTGCTCGCGTGGCCCCACAGCCCGTGGGGCTGCGGGCTTTCCGGAGGCCGTCAGCCTCGGCGACACCAGTGCCCAAGTGGCGCCGCCGCGCCAGCCAGCGAAGCATTTTCCGGTAGGGGTCGCGGCTCTGGCGACAGCTCCCACACCCGAAGAGCCAGGAGGGAAAGCCGTGCCTCGTTAGAAAGCACTTTGGCAGCCGCTCGCGTGGCCCCACAGCCCGTGGGGCTGCGGGCTTTCCGGAGGCCGTCAGCCTCGGGCGACACCGTCACCCACGTGGCGCCGCCGCGCCAGCCTGCAAAGCATTTTCCGGTAGGGCCGCGGCTCTGGCGACAGCTCCCACGCCCGAAGAGCCAGGAGGGAAAGCCGTGCCTCGTTGGAAAGCTCTTTGGCAGCCGCTCGCGTGGCCCCACAGCCCGTGGGGCTGCGGGCTTTCCGGCGGCCGTCAGCCTCGGCGACACCGTCACCCACGTGGCGCCGCCGCGCCAGCCTGCGAAGCATTTTCCGGTAGGGCCGTGGCTCTGGCAACAGCTCCCACGCCCGAAGAGTCAGGAGGGAAAGCTGTGCCTCGTTGGAAAGGTCTTTGGCAGCCGCTCGCGTGGCCCCACAGCCCGTGGGGCTGCGGGCTTTCCGGTGGCCGTCAGCCTCGGCGACACCTGCGACCACGTAGCGCCGCGGCGCCAGCCTGCGAAGCATTTTCCGGTAGGGCCGCGGCTCTGGCGACAGCTCCCACGCCCGAAGAGCCAGGAGGGAAAGCCGTGCCTCGTTGGAAAGCTCTTTGGCAGCCGCTCGCGTGGCCCCACAGCCCGTGGGGCTGCGGGCTTTCCGGCGGCCGTCAGCCTCGACACCACCCGCGACCACGTGGCGCCGCCGCGCCAGCCTGCGAAGCATTTTCCGGTAGGGCCGTGGCTCTGGCGACAGCTCCCACGCCCGAAGAGCCAGGAGGGAAAGCCGTGCCTCGTTAGAAAGCTCTTTGGCAGCCGCTCGCGTGGCCCCACAGCCCGTGGGGCTGCGGGCTTTCCGGCGGCCGTCAGCCTCGGCGACACCGGCGCCCACGTGGCGCCGCCGCGCCAGCCTGCAAAGCATTTTCCGGTAGGGCCGCGGCTCTGGCGACAGCTCCCACGCCCGAAGAGCCTGGAGGGAAAGCCGTGCCTCGTTGGAAAGCTCTTTGGCAGCCGCTCGCGTGGCCCCACAGCCCGTGGGGCTGCGGGCTTTCCGGCGGCCGTCAGCCTCGGCGCCACCGGCGCCCACGTGGCGCCGCCGCGCCAGCCTGCGAAGCATTTTCCGGTAGGGCCGCGGCTCAGGCGATAGCTCCCACGCCCGAAGAGCCAGGAGGGAAAGCTGTGTCTCGTAGGAAACCTCTTTGGCAGCCGCTCGCGTGGCCCCACAGCCCGTGGGGCTGCAGGCTTTCCGGCGGCCGTCAGCGATGGCGACACCGGCGCCCACGTGGTGCCGCCGCGCCAGCCTGCGAAGCATTTTCCGGTAGGGCCGCGGCTCTGGCGACAGCTCCCACGCCCGAAGAGCCATGAGGGAAAGCCGTGCCTCGTTGGAAAGCTCTTTTGCAGCCGCTCGCGTGGCCCCACAGCCCGTGGGGCTGCGGGCTTTCCGGCGGCCGTCAGCCTCGACACCACCGGCGACCACGTGGCGCTGCCGCGCCAGCCTGCGAAGCATTTTCCGGTAGGGCCGCGGCTCTGGCGACAGCTCCCACGCCCGAAGAGCCAGGAGGGAAAGCCGTGCCTCGTTAGAAAGCTCTTTGGCAGCCGCTCGCGTGGCCCCACAGCCCGTGGGGCTGCGGGCTTTCCGGCGGCCGTCAGCCTCGGCGACACCGGCGCCCACGTGGCGCCGCCACGCCAGCCTGCAAAGCATTTTCCGGTAGGGCCGCGGCTCTGGTGACAGCTCCCACGCCCGAAGAGCCAGGAGGGAAAGCCGTGCCTCGTTGGAAAGCTCTTTGGCAGCCGCTCGCGTGGCCCCACAGCCCGTGGGGCTGCGGGCTTTCCGGCGGCCGTCAGCCTCGGCAACACCGTCACCCACGTGGCGCCGCCGCGCCAGCCTGCAAAGCATTTTCCGGTAGGGCCGTGGCTCTGGCAACAGCTCCCACGCCCGAAGAGTCAGGAGGGAAAGCTGTGCCTCGTTGGAAAGGTCTTTGGCAGCCGCTCGCGTGGCCCCACAGCCCGTGGGGCTGCGGGCTTTCCGGTGGCCGTCAGCCTCGGCGACACCTGCGACCACGTAGCGCCGCGGCGCCAGCCTGCGAAGCATTTTCCGGTAGGGCCGCGGCTCTGGCGACAGCTCCCACGCCCGAAGAGCCAGGAGGGAAAGCCGTGCCTCGTTGGAAAGCTCTTTGGCAGCCGCTCGCGTGGCCCCACAGCCCGTGGGGCTGCGGGCTTTCCGGCGGCCGTCAGCCTCGACACCACCGGCGACCACGTGGCGCCGCCGCGCCAGCCTGCGAAGCATTCTCCGGTAGGGCCGCGGCTCTGGCGACAGCTCCCACGCCCGAAGAGCCAGGAGGGAAAGCCGTGCCTCGTTAGAAAGCACTTTGGCAGCCGCTCGCGTGGCCCCACAGCCCGTGGGGCTGCGGGCTTTCCAGCGGCCGTCAGCCTCGGCGACACCTGCGACCACGTAGCGCCGCGTCACCAGCCTGCGAAGCATTTTCCGTTAGGGCCGCGGCTCTGGCGACAGCTCCCACGCCCGAAGAGCCTGGAGGGAAAGCCGTGCCTCGTTGGAAAGCTCTTTGGCAGCCGCTCGCGTGGCCCCACAGCCCGTGGGGCTGCGGGTTTTCCGGCGGCCGTCAGCCTCGGCGCCACCGGCGCCCACGTGGCGCCACCGCGCCAGCCTGCGAAGCATTTTCCGGTAGGGCCGCGGCTCAGGCGATAGCTCCCACGCCCGAAGAGCCAGGAGGGAAAGCTGTGTCTCGTAGGAAAGCTCTTTGGCAGCCGCTCGCGTGGCCCCACAGCCCGTGGGGCTGCGGGCTTTCCGGCGGCCGTCAGCCTCGGCGACACCGTCACCCATGTGGCGCCGCCGCGCCAGCCTGCAAAGCATTTTCCGGTAGGGCCGCGGCTCTGGCGACAGCTCCCACGCCCGAAGAGCCAGGAGGGAAAGCCGTGCCTCGTTAGAAAGCACTTTGGCAGCCGCTCGCGTGGCCCCACAGCCCGTGGGGCTGCGGGCTTTCCGGCGGCCGTCAGCCTCGGCGACACCTGCGACCACGTAGCGCCGCGTCACCAGCCTGCGAAGCATTTTCCGGTAGGGCCGCGGCTCTGGCGACAGCTCCCACGCCCGAAGAGCCTGGAGGGAAAGCCGTGCCTCGTTGGAAAGCTCTTTGGCAGCCGCTCGCGTGGCCCCCACAGCCCGTGGGGCTGCGGGCTTTCCGGCGGCCGTCAGCCTCGGCGCCACCGGCGCCCACGTGGCGCCGCCGCGCCAGCCTGCGAAGCATTTTCCGGTAGGGCCGCGGCTCAGGCGATAGCTCCCACGCCCGAAGAGCCAGGAGGGAAAGCTGTGTCTCGTAGGAAACCTCTTTGGCAGCCGCTCGCGTGGCGCCACAGCCCGTGGGGCTGCAGGCTTTCCGGCGGCCGTCAGCGATGGCGACACCGGCGCCCACGTGGTGCCGCCGCGCCAGCCTGCGAAGCATTTTCCGGTAGGGCCGCGGCTCTGGCGACAGCTCCCACGCCCGAAGAGCCAGGAGGGAAAGCCATGCCTCGTTGGAAAGCTCTTTTGCAGCCGCTCGCGTGGCCCCACAGCCCGTGGGGCTGCGGGCTTTCCGGCGGCCGTCAGCCTCGACACCACCGGCGACCACGTGGCGCTGCCGCGCCAGCCTGCGAAGCATTTTCCGGTAGGGCCGCGGCTCTGGCGACAGCTCCCACGCCCGAAGAGCCAGGAGGGAAAGCCGTGCCTCGTTAGAAAGCTCTTTGGCAGCCGCTCGCGTGGCCCCACAGCCCGTGGGGCTGCGGGCTTTCCGGCGGCCGTCAGCCTCGGCGACACCGGCGCCCACGTGGCGCCGCCACGCCTGCCTGCAAAGCATTTTCCGGTAGGGCCGTGGCTCTGGCAACAGCTCCCACGCCCGAAGAGTCAGGAGGGAAAGCTGTGCCTCGTTGGAAAGGTCTTTGGCAGCCGCTCGCGTGGCCCCACAGCCCGTGGGGCTGCGGGCTTTCCGGTGGCCGTCAGCCTCGGCGACACCTGCGACCACGTAGCGCCGCGGCGCCAGCCTGCGAAGCATTTTCCGGTAGGGCCGCGGCTCAGGCGATAGCTCCCACGCCCGAAGAGCCAGGAGGGAAAGCTGTGTCTCGTAGGAAAGCTCTTTGGCAGCCGCTCGCGTGGCCCCACAGCCCGTGGGGCTGCGGGCTTTCCGGCGGCCGTCAGCCTCGGCGACACCGTCACCCATGTGGCGCCGCCGCGCCAGCCTGCAAAGCATTTTCCGGTAGGGCCGCGGCTCTGGCGACAGCTCCCACGCCCGAAGAGCCAGGAGGGAAAGCCGTGCCTCGTTAGAAAGCACTTTGGCAGCCGCTCGCGTGGCCCCACAGCCCGTGGGGCTGCGGGCTTTCCGGCGGCCGTCAGCCTCGGCGACACCTGCGACCACGTAGCGCCGCGTCACCAGCCTGCGAAGCATTTTCCGGTAGGGCCGCGGCTCTGGCGACAGCTCCCACGCCCGAAGAGTCTGGAGGGAAAGCCGTGCCTCGTTGGAAAGCTCTTTGGCAGCCGCTCGCGTGGCCCCACAGCCCGTGGGGCTGCGGGCTTTCCGGCGGCCGTCAGCCTTGGCGCCACCGGCGCCCACGTGGCGCCGCCGCGCCAGCCTGCGAAGCATTTTCCGGTAGGGCCGCGGCTCAGGCGGTAGCTCCCACGCCCGAAGAGCCAGGAGGGAAAGCTGTGTCTCGTAGGAAACCTCTTTGGCAGCCGCTCGCGTGGCCC
>NW_026529523.1:0-117500 GCF_028500815.1 Rissa tridactyla
TAGCCCGTGGGGCTGCGGGCTTTCCAGCGGCCGTCAGCCTCGGCGACACCTGCGACCACGTGGCGCCGCCGCGCCAGCCTGCGAAGCATTTTCCGGTAGGGCCGCGGCTCTGGCGACAGCTCCCACGCCCAAAGAGCCAGGAGGGAAAGCCGTGCCTCGTTGGAAAGCTCTTTGGCAGCCGCTTGCGTGGCCCCACATCCCGTGGGGCTGCGGGCTTTCCGGCGGAGGTCAGCCTCGGCGACACCGGCGCCCACGTGTCGCCGCCGCGCCAGCCTGCGAAGCATTTTCCGGTAGGGCCGCATCTCTGGAGACAGCTGCCACGCCCGAAGAGCCAGGAGGAAAGCCGTGCCTCGTTGGAAATATCTTTGGCAGCCGGTCGCGTGGTCCTACAGTCCGTGGGCTGCGGGCTTTCCGGCGGAGGTCAGCCTCGGCGGACACCGGCGCCCACGTGGCGCCGCCGCGCCAGCCTGCGAAGCATTTTCCGGTAGGGCCGCATCTCTGGCGACAGCTCCCACGCCCGAAGAGCCAGGAGGGAAAGCCGTGCCTTGTTGGAAACCCTCTTTGGCAGCCGCTCGCGTGGCCCCACAGCCCGTGGGGCTGCGGGCTTTTCGGCGGCCGTCAGCCTCGGCGACACCAGTGCCCACGTGGCGCCGCCGTGCCAGCCTGCGAAGCATTTTCCGGTAGGGCCGCGGCTCTGGCGACAGCTCCCACGCCCGAAGAGCCAGGAGGGAAAGCCGTGCCTCGTTGGAAAGCTCTTTGGCAGCCGCTCGCGTGGCCCCACAGTCCGTGGGGCTGCGGGCTTTCCGGCAGCCGTCAGCCTCGGCGACACCGGCGCCCACGTGGCGCCGCCACGCCAGCCTGCGAAGTATTTTCCGGTAGGGCCGCGGCTCTGGCGACAGCTCCCACGCCCGAAGAACCAGGAGGGAAAGCCGAGCCTCGTTGGAAAGCTCTTTGGAAGCCGCTCGCGGGGCCCCACAGCCCGTGGGGCTGCGGGCTTTCCGGCGGACGTCAGCCTCGGCGCCACCGGCGCCCACGTGGCGCCGCCGCGCCAGCCTGAGAAGCATTTTCGGTAGGGCCGCGGCTCTGGCGACAGCTCCCACGCCCGAAGAGCCAGGAGGGAAAGCCGTGCCTCGTTGGAAAGCTCTTTGGCAGCCGCTCGCGTGGCCCCACATCCCGTGGGGCTGCGGGCTTTCCGGCGGAGGTCAGCCTCGGCGACACCGGCGCCCACGTGGCGCCGCCGCGCCAGCCTGCGAAGCATTTTCCGGTAGGGCCGCATCTCTGGCGACAGCTCCCACGCCCGAAGAGCCAGGAGGGAAAGCCGTGCCTCGTTGGAAAGCTCTTTGGCAGCCGCTCGCGTGGCCCCACAGCCAGTGGGGCTGCGGGCTTTTCAGCGGCCGTCAGCCTCGGCGACACCATTGCCCACGTGGCGCCGCCGCGCCAGCCTGCGAAGCATTTTCCGGTAGGACCGCGGCTCTGGCGACAGCTCCCACGCCCGAAGAGCCAGGAGGGAAAGCCGTGCCTTGTTGGAAAGCTCTTTGGCAGCTGCTCGCGTGGCCCCACAGCCCGTGGGGCTGCGGGCTTTCCGGCGGCCATCAGCGTCGGCGACACCTGCGACCACGTGGCGCCGCCGCGCCAGCCTGCGAAGCATTTTCCGGTAGGGCCGCGGCTCTGGCGACAGCTCCCACGCCCGAAGAGCCAGGAGGGAAAGCCGTGCCTTGTTGGAAACCTCTTTGGCAGCCGCTCGCGTGGCCCCACAGCCCGTGGGGCTGCGGGCTTTTCGGCGGCCGTCAGCCTTCGGCGACACCAGTGTCCACGTGGCGCCGCCGTGCCAGCCTGCGAAGCATTTTCCGGTAGGGCCGCGTCTCTGGCGACAGCTCCCACGCCCGAAGAGCCAGGAGGGAAAGCCGTGCCTCGTTGGAAAGCTCTTTGGCAGCCGCTCGCGTGGCCCCACAGCCCGTGGGGCTGCGGGCTTTTCGGCGGCCGTCAGCCTCGGCGCCACCTGCGCCCACGTGGCGCCGCCGCACCAGCCTGAGAAGCATTTTCCGGAAGGGCCGCGTCTCTGGCGACAGCTCCCACGCCCGAAGAGCCAGGAGGGAAAGCCGTGCCTCGTTGGAAAGCTCTTTGGCAGCCGCTCGCGTGGCCCCACAGTCCGTGGGGCTGCGGGCTTTCCGGCAGCCGTCAGCCTCGGCGACACCGGCGCCCACGTGGCGCCCCCGCGCCAGCCTGCGAAGCATTTTCCGGTAAGGGCCGCGGCTCTGGCGACAGCTCCCACGCCCGAAGAGCCAGGAGGGAAAGCCGTGCCTCGTTGGAAAGCTCTTTGGCAGCCGCTTGCATGGCCCCATAGCCCGTGGGGCTGCGGGCTTTCCGGCGGCCATCAGCCTCGGCGACACCAGGGCACACGTGGCGCCGCCGCGCCAGCCTGCGAAGCATTTTCCGGTAGGACCGCGTCTCTGGCGACAGCTCCACGCCCGAAGAGCCAGGAGGGAAAGCCGTGCCTCGTTGGAAAGCTCTTTGGCAGCCGCTCGCGTGGCCCCACAGCCCCGTGGGGCTGCGGGCTTTCCGGCGGCCGTCAGCCTTGGCGCCACCGGCGCCCACGTGGCGCCGCCGCGCCAGCCTGCGAAGCATTTTCCGGTAGGGCCGCGGCTCTGGCGACAGCTCCCACGCCCGAAGAGCCAGGAGGGAAAGCCGTGCCTCGTTGGAAAGCTCTTTGGCAGCCGCTCGCGTGGCCCCACAGCCCGTGGGGCTGTGGGCTTTCCGGCGGCCGTCAGCCTCGGCGCCACCGGCGCCCACGTGGCGCCGCTGTGCCAGCCTGCGAAGCATTTTTCGGTAGGGCCGCGGCTCTGGCGACAGCTCCCACGCCCGAAGAGCCAGGAGGGAAAGCCGTGCCTCGTTGGAAAGCTCTTTGGCAGCCGCTCGCGTGGCCCCACAGCCCGTGGGGCTTGTGGGCTTTCCGGCGGCCGTCAGCCTCGGCGCCACCGGCGCCCACGTGGCGCCGCTGTGCCAGCCTGCGAAGCATTTTCCGGTAGAGGCCGCGTCTCTGGCGACAGCTCCCACGCCCGAAGAGCCAGGAGGGAAAGCCGTGCCTCGTTGGAAAGCTCTTTGGCAGCCGCTTGCATGGCCCCATAGCCCGTGGGGCTGCGGGCTTTCCGGCGGCCATCAGCCTCGGCGACACCAGTGCCCACGTGGCGCCGCCGCGCCAGCCTGCGAAGCATTTTCCGGTAGGACCGCGTCTCTGGCGACAGCTCCCACGCCCGAAGAGCCAGGAGGGAAAGCCGTGCCTCGTTGGAAAGCTCTTTGGCAGCCGCTCGCGTGGCCCCACAGCCCGTGGGGCTGTGGGCTTTCCGGCGGCCGTCAGCCTTGGCGCCACCGGCGCCCACGTGGCGCCGCCGCGCCAGCCTGCGAAGCATTTTCCGGTAGGGCCGCGGCTCTGGCGACAGCTCTCCCACGCCCGAAGAGCCAGGAGGGAAAGCCGTGCCTTGTTGGAAACCTCTTTGGCAGCCCGCCCGCGTGGCCCCACAGCCCATGGGGCTGCGGGCTTTTCGGCGGCCGTCAGCCTCGGCGACACCAGTGCCCACCGTGGCGCCGCCGCGCCAGCCTGCGAAGCATTTTCCGGTAGGGCCGCGTCTCTGGCGACAGCTCCCACGCCCGAAGAGCCAGGAGGGAAAGCCGTGCCTCGTTGGAAAGCTCTTTGGCAGCCGCTTGCATGGCCCCATAGCCCGTGGGGCTGCGGGCTTTCCAGCGGCCGTCAGCCTCGGCGACACCTGCGACCACGTGTCGCCGCCGCGCCAGCCTGCGAAGCATTTTCCGGTAGGGCCGCGGCTCTGGCGACAGCTCCCACGCCCAAAGAGCCAGGAGGGAAAGCCGTGCCTCGTTGGAAAGCTCTTTGGCAGCCGCTCGCGTGGCCCCACATCCCGTGGGGCTGCGGGCTTTCCGGCGGCCGTCAGCCTCGGCGACACCGGCGCCCACGTGTCGCCGCCGCGCCAGCCTGCGAAGCATTTTCCGAGTAGGGCCGCATCTCTGGAGACAGCTGCCACGCCCGAAGAGCCAGGAGGGAAAGCCGTGGCCTCGTTGGAAATCTCTTTGGCAGCCGGTCGCGTGGTCCTACAGTCCGTGGGGCTGCGGGCTTTCCGGCGGAGGTCAGCCTCGGCGACACCGGCGCCCACGTGGCGCCGCCGCGCCAGCCTGCGAAGCATTTTCCGGTAGGGCCGCATCTCTGGCGACAGCTCCACGCCCGAAGAGCCAGGAGGGAAAGCCGTGCCTTGTTGGAAACCTCTTTGGCAGCCGCTCGCGTGGCCCCACAGCCCGTGGGGCTGCGGGCTTTTCGGCGGCCGTCAGCCTCGGCGACACCAGTGCCCACGTGGCGCCGCCGTGCCAGCCTGCGAAGCATTTTCCGGTAGGGCCGCGGCTCTGGCGACAGCTCCCACGCCCGAAGAGCCAGGAGGGAAAGCCGTGCCTCGTTGGAAAGCTCTTTGGCAGCCGCTCGCGTGGCCCCACAGCCCGTGGGGCTGCGGGCTTTTCGGCGGCCGTCAGCCTCGGCGCCACCTGCGCCCACGTGGCGCCGCCGCACCAGCCTGCGAAGCATTTTCCGGAAGGGCCGCGTCTCTGGCGACAGCTCCACGCCCGAAGAGCCAGGAGGGAAAGCCGTGCCTCGTTGGAAAGCTCTTTGGCAGCCGCTCGCGTGGCCCCACAGTCCGTGGGCTGCGGGCTTTCCGGCAGCCGTCAGCCTCGGCGACACCGGCGCCCACGTGGCGCCGCCACGCCAGCCTGCGAAGTATTTTCCGGTAGGGCCGCGGTTCTGGCGACAGCTCCCACGCCCGAAGAACCAGGAGGGAAAGCCGAGCCTCGTTGGAAAGCTCTTTGGCAGCCGCTCGCGTGGCCCCACATCCCGTGGGGCTGCGGGCTTTCCGGCGGAGGTCAGCCTCGGCGACACCGGCGCCCACGTGGCGCCGCCGCGCCAGCCTGCGAAGCATTTTCCGGTAGGGCCGCATCTCTGGCGACAGCTCCCACGCCGAAGAGCCAGGAGGGAAAGCCGTGCCTCGTTGGAAAGCTCTTTTGGCAGCCGCTCGCGTGGCCCCACAGCCCGTGGGGCTGCGGGCTTTTCAGCGGCCGTCAGCCTCGGCGACACCATTGCCCACGTGGCGCCGCCGCGCCAGCCTGCGAAGCATTTTCCGGTAGGACCGCGGCTCTGGCGACAGCTCCCACGCCCGAAGAGCCAGGAGGGAAAGCCGTGCCTTGTTGGAAAGCTCTTTGGCAGCTGCTCGCGTGGCCCCACAGCCCGTGGGGCTGCGGGCTTTCCGGCGGCCATCAGCGTCGGCGACACCTGCGACCACGTGGGCGCCGCCGCGCCAGCCTGCGAAGCATTTTCCGGTAGGGCCGCGGCTCTGGCGACAGCTCCCACGCCCGAAGAGCCAGGAGGGAAAGCCGTGCCTTGTTGGAAACCTCTTTGGCAGCCGCTCGCGTGGCCCCACAGCCCGTGGGGCTGCGGCTTTCGGCGGCCGTCAGCCTCGGCGACACCAGTGCCACGTGGCGCCGCCGTGCCAGCCTGCGAAGCATTTTCCGGTAGGGCCGCGTCTCTGGCGACAGCTCCCACGCCCGAAGAGCCAGGAGGGAAAGCCGTGCCTCGTTGGAAAGCTCTTTGGCAGCCGCTCGCGTGGCCCCACAGCCCGTGGGGCTGCGGGCTTTTCGGCGGCCGTCAGCCTCGGCGCCACCTGCGCCCACGTGGCGCCGCCGCACCAGCCTGAGAAGCATTTTCCGGAAGGGCCGCTTCTCTGGCGACAGCTCCCACGCCCGAAGAGCCAGGAGGGAAAGCCGTGCCTCGTTGGAAAGCTCTTTGGCAGCCGCTCGCGTGGCCCCACAGGTCCGTGGGGCTGCGGGCTTTCCGGCAGCCGTCAGCCTCGGCGACACCGGCGCCCACGTGGCGCCGCCACGCCAGCCTGCGAAGTATTTTCCGGTAGGGCCGCGGCTCTGGCGACAGCTCCCACGCCCGAAGAACCAGGAGGGAAAGACGAGCCTCGTTGGAAAGCTCTTTGGAAGCCGCTCGCGGGGCCCCACAGCCCGTGGGGCTGCGGGCTTTCCGGCGGACGTCAGCCTCGGCGCCACCGGCGCCCACGTGGCGCCGCCGCGCCAGCCTGCGAAGCATTTTCCGGTAGGGCCGCGGCTCTGGCGACAGCTCCCACGCCCGAAGAGCCAGGAGGGAAAGCCGTGCCTCGTTGGAAAAGCTCTTTGGCAGCCGCTCGCGTGGGCCCCACAGCCCGTGGGGCTGCGGGCTTTCCGGCGGCCATCAGCCTCGGCGACACCGGCGCCCACGTGGCGCCCCCGCGCCAGCCTGCGAAGCATTTTCCGGTAGGGCCGCGGCTCTGGCGACAGCTCCCACGCCCGAAGAGCCAGGAGGGAAAGCCGTGCCTCGTTGGAAAGCTCTTTGGCAGCCGCTTGCATGGCCCCATAGCCGTGGGGCTGCGGGCTTTCCGGCGGCCATCAGCCTCGGCGACACCAGGGCACACGTGGCGCCGCCGCGCCAGCCTGCGAAGCATTTTTCCGGTAGGAACGCGTCTCTGGCGACAGCTCCCACGCCCGAAGAGCCAGGAGGGAAAGCCGTGCCTCGTTGGAAAGCTCTTTGGCAGCCGCTCGCGTGGCCCCACAGCCCGTGGGGCTGCGGGCTTTCCGGCGGCCGTCAGCCTTGGCGCCACCGGCGCCCACGTGGCGCCGCCGCGCAGCCTGCGAAGCATTTTCCGGTAGGGCCGCGGCTCTGGCGACAGCTCCCACGCCCGAAGAGCCAGGAGGGAAAGCCGTGCCTCGTTGGAAAGCTCTTTGGCAGCCGCTCGTGTGGCCCACAGCCCGTGGGGCTGTGGGCTTTCCGGCGGCCGTCAGCCTCGGCGCCACCGGCGCCCACGTGGCGCCGCTGTGCCAGCCTGCGAAGCATTTTCCGGTAGGGCCGCGGCTCTGGCGACAGCTCCCACGCCCGAAGAGCCAGGAGGGAAAGCCGTGCCTTGTTGGAAACCTCTTTGGCAGCCGCACGCGTGGCCCCACAGCCCATGGGGCTGCGGGCTTTTCGGCGGCCGTCAGCCTCGGCAACACCAGTGCCCACGTGGCGCCGCCGCGCCAGCCTGCGAAGCATTTTCCGGTAGGGCCGCGTCTCTGGCGACAGCTCCCACGCCCGAAGAGCCAGGAGGGAAAGCCGTGCCTCGTTGGAAAGCTCTTTGGCAGCCGCTCGCGTGGCCCCACAGCCCGTGGGGCTGCGGGCTTTTCGGCGGCCGTCAGCCTCGGCGACACCGGCGCCCACGTGGCGCCGCCACGCCAGCCTGCGAAGCATTTTCCGGTAGGGCCGCGTCTCTGGCGACAGCTCCCACGCCCGAAGAGCCAGGAGGAAAGCCGAGTCTCGTTGGAAAGCTCTTTGGAAGCCGCTCGCGGGGCCCCACAGCCCGTGGGGCTGCGGGCTTTCCGGCGGCCGTCAGCCTCGGCGCCACCGGCGCCCACGTGGCGCCGCCGCGCCAGCCTGAGAAGCATTTTCCGGTAGAGGCCGCGGCTCTGGCGACAGCTCCCACGCCCGAAGAGCCAGGAGGGAAAGCCGTGCCCTTGTTGGAAACCTCTTTGGCAGCCGCTCGCGTGGCCCCACAGCCCGTGGGGCTGCGGGCTTTTCGGCGGCCGTCAGCCTCGGCGACACCAGTGCCCACGTGGCGCCGCCGCGCCAGCCTGCGAAGCATTTTCCGGTAGGGCCGCGTCTCTGGCGACAGCTCCCACGCCCGAAGAGCCAGGAGGGAAAGCCGTGCCTCGTTGGAAAGCTCTTTGGCAGCCGCTCGCGTGGCCCCACAGCCCGTGGGGCTGCGGGCTTTTCGGCGACCGTCAGCCTCGGCCCCACCTGCGCCCACGTGGCGCCGCCGCACCAGCCTGCGAAGCATCTTTCCGGTAGGGCCGCGTCTCTGGCGACAGCTCCCACGCCCGAAGAGCCAGGAGGGAAAGCCGTGCCTCGTTGGAAAGCTCTTTGGCAGCCGCTCGCGTGGCCCCACAGCCCGTGGGCTGCGGGCTTTCCGGCAGCCGTCAGCCTCGGCGACACCGGCGCCCACGTGGCGCCGCCACGCCAGCCTGCGAAGTATTTTCCGGTAGGGCCGCGGCTCTGGGCGACAGCTCCCACGCCCGAAGAACCAGGAGCGAAAGCCGAGCCTCGTTGGAAAGCTCTTTGGATAGCCGCTCGCGGGGCCCCACAGCCCGTGGGCGAGCGGGCTTTCCGGCGGACGTCAGCCTCTTGGCGCCACCGGCGCCCACGTGGCGCCGCCGCGCCAGCCTGAGAAGCATCTTTCCGGTAGGACCGCGGCTGTGGCGACAGCCTCCCACAGCCCGAAAGAAGCCAGGAGGGAAAGCCGAGCCTCGTTGGAAAGCTCTTTGGAAGCCGCTCGCGGGGCCCCACAGCCCGTGGGGCTGCGGGCTTTCCGGCGGACGTCAGCCTCGGCGCCACCGGCGCCCACGTCGGCGCCGCCGCGCCAGACTGCGAAGCATTTTCCGGTAGGGCCGCGGCTCTGGCGACAGCTCCCACGCCCGAAGAGCCAGGAGGGAAAGCCGTGCCTCGTTGGAAAGCTCTTTGGCAGCCGCTCGCGTGGCCCCACAGCCCGTGGGGCTGCGGGCTTTCCGGCGGCCATCAGCCTCGGCGACACCGGCGCCCACGTGGCGCCCCCGCGCCAGCCTGCGAAGCATTTTCCGGTAGGGCCGCGGCTCTGGCGACAGCTCCACCGAAGAGCCAGGAGGGAAAGCCGTGCCTCGTTGGAAAGCTCTTTGGCAGCCGCTTGCATGGCCCCATAGCCCGTGGGGCTGCGGGCTTTCCCGCGGCCATCAGCCTCGGCGACACCAGGGCACACGTGGCGCCGCACGCGCCAGCCTGCGAAGCATTTTCCGGTAGGACCGCGTCTCTGGCGACAGCTCCCACGCCCGAAGAGCCAGGAGGGAAAGCCGTGCCTCGTTGGAAAGCTCTTTGGCAGCCGCTCGCGTGGCCCCACAGCCCGTGGGAGCTTGCGGGCTTTCCGGCGGCCGTCAGCCTTGGCGCCACCGGAGCCCACGTGGCGCCGCCGCGCCAGCCTGCGAAGCAATTTTTCCGGTAGGGCCGCGGCTCTGGCGACAGCTCCCACGCCCGAAGAGCCAGGAGGGAAAGCCGTGCCTCGTTGGAAAGCTCTTTGGCAGCCGCTCGCGTGGCCCACACAGCCCGTGGGGCTGTGGGGCTTTCCGGCGGCCGTCAGCCTCGGCGCCACGGCGCCCACGTGGCGCCGCTGTGCCAGCCTGCGAAGCATTTTCCGGTAGGGCCGCGGCTCTGGCGACAGCTCCCACGCCCGAAGAGCCAGGAGGGAAAGCCGTGCCTTGTTGGAAACCTCTTTGGCAGCCGCCCGCGTGGCCCACACAGCCCATGGGGCTGCGGGCTTTTCGGCAGGCCGTCAGCCTCGGCAACACCAGTGCCCACGTGGCGCCGCCGCGCCAGCCTGCGAAGCATTTTCCGGTAGGGCCGCGTCTCTGGCGACAGCTCCCACGCCCGAAGAAGAGCCAGGAGGGAAAAGCCGTGCCTCGTTGGAAAGCTCTTTGGCAGCCGCTCGCGTGGCCCCACAGCCCGTGGGGCTGCGGGCTTTTCGGCGGCCGTCAGCCTCGGCGACACCGGCGCCCACGTGGCGCCGCCACGCCAGCCTGCGAAGCATTTTCCGGTAGGGCCGCGTCTCTGGCGACAGCTCCCACGCCCGAAGAGCCAGGAGGGAAAGCCGAGTCTCGTTGGAAAGCTCTTTGGAAGCCGCTCGCGGGGCCCCACAGCCCGTGGGGCTGCGGGCTTTCCGGCGGCCGTCAGCCTCGGCGCCACCGGCGCCCACGTGGCGCCGCCGCGCCAGCCTGAGAAGCATTTTCCGGTAGGGCCGCGGCTTCTGGCGACAGCTCCCACGCCCGAAGAGCCAGGAGGGAAAGCCGTGCCTTGTTGGAAACCTCTTTGGCAGCCGCTCGCGTGGCCCCACAGCCCGTGGGGCTGCGGGCTTTTCGGCGGCCGTCAGCCTCGGCGACACCAGTGCCCACGTGGCGCCGCCGCGCCAGCCTGCGAAGCATTTTCCGGTAGGGCCGCGTCTCTGGCGACAGCTCCCACGCCCGAAGAGCCAGGAGGGAAAGCCGTGCCTCGTTGGAAAGCTCTTTGGCAGCCGCTCGCGTGGCCCCACAGCCCGTGGGGCTGCGGGCTTTTCGGCGGCCGTCAGCCTCGGCCCCACCTGCGCCCACGTGGCGCCGCCGCACCAGCCTGCGAAGCATTTTCCGGTAGGGCCGCGTCTCTGGCGACAGCTCCCACGCCCGAAGAGCCAGGAGGGAAAGCCGTGCCTCGTTGGAAAGCTCTTTGGCAGCCGCTCGCGTGGCCCCACAGCCCGTGGGGCTGCGGGCTTTCCGGCAGCCGTCAGCCTCGGCGACACCGGCGCCCACGTGGCGCCGCCACGCCAGCCTGCGAAGTATTTTCCGGTAGGGCCGCGGCTCTGGCGACAGCTCCCACGCCCGAAGAACCAGGAGCGAAAGCCGAGCCTCGTTGGAAAGCTCTTTGGAAGCCGCTCGCGGGGCCCCCACAGCCCGTGGGGCTGCGGGCTTTCCGGCGGACGTCAGCCTTGGCGCCACCGGCGCCCCACGTGGCGCCGCCGCGCCAGCCCTGAGAAGTATTTTCCGGTAGGACCGCGGCTCTGGCGACAGCTCCCACGCCCGAAGAGCCAGGAGGAAAGCCGTGCCTCGTTGAAATCCCTTTGAAAGCTGCTCGCGTGGCCCCACAGCCCGTGGGGCTGCGGGCTTTCCGGCGGCCATCAGCGTCGGCGACACCTGCGACCAACGTGGCGCCGCCGCGCCAGCCCTGCGAAGCATTTTCCGGTAGGGCCGCGGCTCTGGCGACAGCTCCCACGCCCGAAGAGCCAGGAGGGAAAGCCGTGCCTCCTTGGAAAGCTCTTTGGCAAGCCGCTCGCGTGGCCCCACAGCCCGTGGGGGCTGCGGGCTTTCCGGCGGCCGTCAGCCTCGGCGACACCGGCGCCCACGTGGCGCCGCCGCGCCGCAGCCTGCGAAGCATTTTTCCGGTAGGGCCACGGCTCTGGCGACAGCTCCCACGCCCCGAAGAGCCAGGAGGGAAAGCCCGTGCCTCGTTGGAAAGCTCTTTGGCAGCCGCTCGCGTGGCCCCACAGCCCGTGGGGCTGCGGGCTTTCCGGCGGCCGTCAGCCTCGGCGCCACCGCCGCCCACGTGGCGCCGCCGTGCCAGCCTGCGAAGCATTTTCCGGTAGGGCCGCGTCTCTGGCGACAGCTCCCCACGCCAGAAGAGCCAAGAGGGAAAGCCGTGCCTTGTTGGAAAGCTCTTTGGCAGCCGCTCGCGTGGCCCCACAGCCCGTGGGGCTGCGGGCTTTTCGGCGGCCGTCCGCCTCGGCGACACCAGTGCCCACGTGGCGCCGCCGCGCCAGCCTGCGAAGCATTTTCCGGTAGGGCCCGCGGCTCTGGCGACAGCTCCCACGCCCGAAGAGCCAGGAGGGAAAGCCGTGCCTCGTTGGAAAGCTCTTTGGCAGCCGCTCGCGTAGGCCCCACAGCCCGTGGGGCTGCGGGCTTTTCGGCGGCCGTCAGCCTTGGCGCCACCTGCGCCCACGTGGCGCCGCCGCACCAGCCTGCGAAGCATTTTCCGGTAGCGCCCGCGGCTGTGGCGACAGCTCCCACGCCGAAGAGCCAGGAGGGAAAGCCGAGCCTCGTTGGAAAGCTCTTTGGAAGCCGCTCGCGGGGCCCACAGCCCGTGGGCTGAGGGCTTTCCGGCGGCCGTCAGCCTCAGCGCCACCGGCGCCCACGTGGCGCCGCCGCGCCAGCCTGCGAAGCATTTTCCGGTAGGGCCGCGGCTCTGGCGACAGCTCCCACGCCCGAAGAGCCAGGAGGGAAAGCCGTGCCTCGTTGGAAAGCTCTTTGGCAGCCGCTCGAGTGGCCCCACAGCCCGTGGGGCTGCGGGCGTTTCGACGGCCGTCAGCCTCAACGACACCTGCGCCCACGTGGCGCCGCCGCGCCAGCCTGCGAAGCATTTTCCGGTAGGGCCGCGGCTCTGGCGAAAGCTCCCACGCCCGAAGAGCCAGGAGGAAAGCCGTGCCTCGTTGGAAAGCTCTTTGGCAGCCGCTCGCGTGGCCCCCAGAGCCCCGTGGGGCTGCGGGCTTTCCGGCGGCCGTCAGCCTCGGCGACACCGGCGCCCACGTGGCGCCGCCGCGCCAGCCTGCGAAGCAATTTTCCGGTAGGGCCGCGGCTCTGGCGACAGCTCCCACGCCCGAAGAGCCAGGAGGGAAAGCCGTGCCTCGTTGGAAAGCTCTTTGGCAGCCGCTCGCGTGGCCCCACAGCCCGTGGGGCTGCGGGCTTTCCGGCGGCCGTCAGCCTCGGCAACACCGGCGCCAACGTGGCGCCGCCGCGCCAGCCTGAGAAGCATTTTTCCGGTAGGGCCGCGGCTCTGGCGACAGCTCCCACGCCCGAAGAGCCAGGAGGGAAAGCCGTGCCTTGTTGGAAACCTCTTTGGCAAGCCGCTTCGCGTGGCCCCACAGCCGGTGGGGCTGCGGGCTTTCCGGCTGGCCGTCAGCCTCGGCGACACCAGTGCCCACGTGGCGCCGCCGCGCCAAGCCTTGCGAAGCATTTTTCCGGTAGGGCCGCGGCTCTGGCGACAGCTCCCACGCCCGAAGAGCCAGGAGGGAAAGCCGTGCCTCGTTGGAAAGCTCTTTGGCAAGCCGCTCGCGTGGCCCCACAGCCCGTGGGGCTGCGGGCTTTCCGGCGGCCGTCAGCCTCGGCGCCACCTGCGCCCACGTGGCGCCGCCCGCACCAGCCTGCGAAGCATTTTCCGGTAGGGCCGCGTCTCTGGCGACAGCTCCCACGCCCGAAGAGCCAGGAGGGAAAGCCGTGCCTTGTTGGAAACCTCTTTGGCAGCCGCTCGCGTGGCCCCACAGCCCGTGGGGCTGCGGGCTTTTCGGCGGCTGTCAGCCTCGGCGACACCAGTGCCCACGTGGCGCCGCCGCGCCAGCCTGCGAAGCATTTTCCGGTAGGGCCGCGGCTCTGGCGACAGCTCCCACGCCCGAAGAGCCAGGAGGGAAAGCCTTGCTTCGTTGGAAACCTCTTTGGCAGCCGCTCGCGTGGCCCCACAGCCCGTGGGGCTGCGGGCTTTCCGGCGGCCGCCAGCATCGGCCCCACCTGCGACCACGTGGCGCCGCCGCACCAGCCTGCGAAGCATTTTCCGGTAGGGCCGCGTCTCTGGCGACAGCTCCCACGCCCCGAAGAGCCCAGGAGGGAAAGCCGTGCCTCGTTGGAAAGCTCTTTGGCAGCCGCTCGCGTGGCCCCACAGCCCGTGGGGCTGCGGGCTTTCCGGCAGCCGTCAGCCTCGGCGACAACCGGCGCCCCACGTGGCGCCCGCCGCGCCCGCCTGCAAAGCATTTTCCGGTAGGGCCACGGCTCTGGCGACAGCTCCCACGCCTGAAGAGCCAGGAGGGAAAGCCGTGCCTCGTTGGAAAGCTCTTTGGCAGCCTGCTCGCGTGGCCCCACAGCCCGTGGGGCTGCGGGCTTTCTGGGGGCCGTCAGCCTCGGCGCCACCGGCGCCCACGTGGTGCCGCCGCGCCATCCTGCGAAGCATTTTCCGGTAGGGCCGCGGCTCTGGCGACAGCTCCCACGCCCGAAGAGCCAGGAGGGAAAGCCGTGCCTCATTGGAAAGCTCTTTGCAGCCGCTCGGCAGTGGCCCCACAGCCCGTGGGGCTGCGGGCTTTCCGGCGGCCGTCAGCCTCGGCGACACCAGGGCACACGTGACGCC
The DNA here is from genome assembly GCF_028500815.1 of Rissa tridactyla. NCBI lineage: Eukaryota > Metazoa > Chordata > Aves > Charadriiformes > Laridae > Rissa > Rissa tridactyla. The sequence continues at coordinate 13,772 of NW_026529523.1, forward strand.
ACCGGCGCCAGCCTGCGAAGCATTTTCCGGTAGGGCCACGGCTCTGGCGACAGCTCCACGCCCAAGAGAGCCAGGAGGGAAAGCCGTGCCTCATTGGAAAGCTCTTTGGCAGCCGCTCGCGTGGCCCCACAGCCCGTGGGGCTGCGGGCTTCCGGCGGCCATCAGGCCTCGGCAACACCGGCGCCCACGTGGTGCCGCCGCGCCAGCCTGCGAAGCATTTTCCGGTAGGACCACGGCTCTGGCGACAGCTCCCACGCCCGAAGAGCCAGGAGGGAAAGCCGTGCCTCGTTGGAAAGCTCTTTGGAAGCCGCTCGCGTGGCCCCACAGCCCCGTGGGGCTGCGGGCTTTCCGGCGGCCATCAGCCTCGGCGACACGAGGGCACACGTGGCGCCGCCACGCCAGCCTGCGAAGCATTTCCGGTAGGACACGGCTCTGGTGACAGCTCCCCCACCCGAAGAGCCAGAGGGAAAGCCGTGCCTCGTTGGAAAGCTCTTTGGCAGCCGCTCGCGTGGCCCCACAGTCCGTGGGGCTGCGGGCTTTCCGGCAGCCGTCAGCCTCGGCGACACCGGCGCCCACGTTGCGCCGCCACGCCAGCCTGCGAAGTATTTTCCGGTAGGGCGCGGCTCTGGCGACAGCTCCCACGCCCGAAGAACCAGGAGGGAAAAGCCGAGCCTCGTTGGAAAGCTCTTTGGAAGCCGCTCGCGGGGGCCCCACAGCCCGTGTGGCTGCGGGCTTTCCGGCGGACGTCAGCCTCGGCGCCACCGGCGCCCACGTGGCGCCGCCGCGCCAGCCTGAGAAGCATTTTCCGGTAGGGCCGCGGCTCTGGCGACAGCTCCCACGCCCGAAGAGCCAGGAGGGAAAAGCCGTGCCTCGTTGGAAAGCTCTTTGGCAGCCGCTCGCGTGGCCCCAGAGCCCGTGGGGCTGCGGGCTTTCCGGCGGCCATCAGCCTCGGCGACACCGGCGCCCACGTGGCACCCCCGCGCCAGCCTGCGAAGCATTTTCCGGTAGGGCCGCGGCTCTGGCGACAGCTCCCACGCCCGAAGAGCCAGGAGGGAAAGCCGTGCCTCGTTGGAAAGCTCTTTGGCAGCCGCTTGCATGGCCCCATAGCCCGTGGGGCTGCGGGCTTTCCGGCGGCCATCAAAGCCTCGGCGACACCAGGGCACACGTGGCGCCGCCGCGCCAGCCTGCGAAGCATTTTCCGGTAGGACCGCGTCTCTGGCGACAGCTCCCACGCCCGAAGAGCCAGGAGGGAAAGCCGTGCCTCGTTGGAAAGCTCTTTTGGCAGCCGCTCGCGTGGCCCCACAGCCCGTGGGGCTGCGGGCTTTCCGGCGGCCGTCAGCCTTGGCGCCACCGGCGCCCACGTGGCGCCGCCGCGCCAGCCTGCGAAGCATTTTCCGGTAGGGCCGCGGCTCTGGCGACAGCTCCCACGCCCGAAGAGCCAGGAGGGAAAGCCGTGCCTCGTTGGAAAGCTCTTTGGCAGCCGCTCGCGTGGCCCCACAGCCCCGTGGGGCTGTGGGCTTTCCGGCGGCCGTCAGCCTCGGCGCCACCGGCGCCCACGTGGCCGCCGCCGCGCCAGCCTGCAAAGCATTTTCCGGTAGGGCCGCGGCTCTGGCGAGCGACAGCTCCCACGCCCGAAGAGCCAGGAGGGAAAGCCGTGCCTTTGTGGAAACCTCTTTGGCAGCGCCCGCGTGGCCCCACAGCCCATGGGGCTGCGGGCCTTTTCGGCGGCCGTCAGCCTCGGCGACACCAGGTGCCCACGTGGCGCCGCCGCCAGCCTGCGAAGCATTTTCCGGTAGGGCCGCGTCTCTGGCGACAGCTCCCACGCCCGAAGAGCCAGGAGGGAAAGCCGTGCCTCGTTGGAAAGCTCTTTGGCAGGCCCTTCGCGTGGCCCCACAGCCCGTGGGGCTGCGGGCTTTTCGGCGGTCGTCAGCCTCGGCGCCAACCTGCGCCCACGTGGCGCCGCCGCACCAGCCTGCGAAGCATTTTCCGGTAGGGCCGCGTCCTCTGGCGACAGCTCCCACGCCCGAAGAGCCAGGAGGGAAAGCCGTGCCTCGTTGGAAAGCTCTTTGGAAGCCGCTCGCGTGGCCCCACAGCCCGTGGGGCTGCGGGCTTTCCGGCGGCCATCAGCCTCGGCGACACGAGGGCACACGTGGCGCCGCCACGCCAGCCTGCGAAGCATTTTCCGGTAGGACCACGGCTCTGGTGACAGCTCCCCCACCCGAAGAGCCAGGAGGGAAAGCCGTGCCTCGTTGGAAAGCTCTTTGGCAGCCGCTCGCGTGGCCCCACAGTCCGTGGGGCTGCGGGCTTTCCGGCAGCCGTCAGCCTCGGCGACACCGGCGCCCACGTTGCGCCGCCACGCCAGCCTGCGAAGTATTTTCCGGTAGGGCCGCGGCTCTGGCGACAGCTCCCACGCCCGAAAGAACCAGGAGGGATAAAGCCGAAGCCTCGTTGGAAAGCTCTTTGGAAGCCGCTCGCGGGGCCCCCACAGCCCGTGTGGCTGCGGGCTTTCCGGCGGACGTCAGCCTCGGCGCCACCGGGCGCCCACGTGGCGCCGCCGCGCCAGCCTGAGAAGCATTTTCCCGGTAGGGCCGCGGCTCTGGCGACAGCTCCCACGCCCGAAGAGCCAGGAGGGAAAGCCGTGCCTCGTTGGAAAGCTCCTTTGGCAGCCGCTCGCGTGGGCCCCACAGCCCGTGGGGCTGCGGGCTTTCCGGCGGCCATCAGCCTCGGCGACACCGGCGCCCACAGTGGCGCCCCCGCGCCCAGCCTGCGAAGCATTTTCCGGTAAGGGCAGCGCTCTGGCGACAGCTCCCACGCCCGAAGAGCCAGGAGGGAAAGCCGTGCCTCGTTGGAAAGCTCTTTGGCAGCCGCTTGCATGGCCCCCATAGCCCGTGGGGCTGCGGGCTTTCCGGCGGCCATCAGCCTCGGCGACAACCAGGGCACACGTGGCGCCGCCGCGCCAGCCTGCAGAAGCATTTTTCCGGTAGGACCGCGTCTCTGGCGACAGCTCCCACGCCCGAAGAGCCAGGAGGGAAAGCCGTGCCTCGTTGGAAAGCTCTTTGGCAGCCGCTCGCGTGGCCCTCACAGCCCGTGGGGCTGTGGGCTTTCCGGCGGCCGTCAGCCTCGGCGCCACCGGCGCCCACGTGGCGCCGCCGCGCCAGCCTGCAAAGCATTTTCCGGTAGGGCCGCGGCTCTGGCGACAGCTCCCACGCCTCGAAGAGCCAGGAGGGAAAGCCGTGCCTTTGTGGAAACCTCTTTGGCAGCCGCCCGCGTTGGCCCCACAGCCCATGGGGCTGCGGGCTTTTCGGCGGCCGTCAGCCTCGGCGACACCAGTGCCCACGTGGCGCCGCCGCGCCAGCCTGCGAAGCATTTTTCCGGTAGGGCCGCGTCTCTGGCGACAGCTCCCACGCCCGAAGAGCCAGGAGGGAAAAGCCGTGGCCTCGTTGGAAAGCTCTTTGGCAGCCGCTCGCGTAGGCCCCACAGCCCGTGGGGCTGCGGGCTTTTCGGCGGTCGTCCAGCCTCGGCGCCACCTGCGCCCAACGTGGCGCCGCCGCACCAGCCTGCGAAGCATTTTCCGGTAGGGCCGCGTCTCTGGCGACAGCTCCCACGCCCGAAAGAGCCAGGAGGGAAAGCACGTGCCTCGTTGGAAAGCTCTTTGGCAAGCCGCTCGCGTGGCCCCACAGTCCGTAGGGGCTGCGGGCTTTCCGGCAGCCGTCAGCCTCGGCGACACCGGCGCCCACGTGGCGCCGCCACGCTCAGCACTGCGAAGCATTTTCCCGGTAAGGCCGCGTCTCTGGCGACAGCTCCCACGCCCGAAGAGCCAGGAGGGAAAGCCGAGTCTCGTTGGAAAGCTCTTTGGAAGCCGCTCGCGGGGCCCCACAGCACGTGGGGCTGCGGGCTTTCCGGCGGCCGTCAGCCTCGGCGACACCGGCGCCCACGTGGCGCCGCCGCGCCAGCCTGAGAAGCATTTTCCGGTAGGGCCGCGGCTCTGGCGACAGCTCCCACGCCCGAAGAGCCAGGAGGGAAAGCGCCGTGCCTTGTTGGAAACCTCTTTGGCAGCCGCTCGCGTGGCCCCACAGCCCGTGGGGCTGCGGGCTTTTCGGCGGCCGTCAGCCTCGCGACACCAGTGCCCACGTGGCGCCGCCGTGCCAGCCTGCCGAAGCATATTTTCCGGTAGGGCCGCGTCTCTGGCGACAGCTCCCACGCCCGAAGAACCAGGAGCGAAAGCCGAGCCTCGTTGGAAAGCTCTTTGGAAGCCGCTCGCGGGGCCCCCACAGCCCGTGGGGGCTGCGGGCTTTCCGGCGGCCGTCAGCCTTGGCGCCACCGGCGCCCACGTGGCGCCGCCGCGCCAGCCTGAGAAGCATTTTCCGGTAGGGACCGTAGGACCGCGGCTCTGGCGACAGCTCCCACGCCGAAGAGCCAGGAGGGAAAGCCGTGCCTCGTTGGAAAGCTCTTTGAAAGCTGCTCGCGTGGCCCCACAGCCCGTGGGGCTGCGGGCTTTCCGGCGGCCATCAGCGTCGGCGACACCTGCGACCACGTGGCGCCGCCGCGCCAGCCTGCGAAGCATTTTCCGGTAGGGCCGCGGCTCTGGCGACAGCTCCCACGCCCGAAGAGCCAGGAGGGAAAGCCGTGCCTCGTTGGAAAGCTCTTTGGCAGCCGCTCGCGTGGCCCCACAGCCCGTGGGGCTGCGGGCTTTCCGGCGGCCGTCAGCCTCGGCGACACCGGCGCCCACGTGGCGCCGCCGCGCCAGCCTGCGAAGCATTTTCCGGTAGGGCCGCGGCTGTGGCGACAGCTCCCACGCCCGAAGAGCCAGGAGGGAAAGCCGTGCCTCGTTGGAAAGCTCTTTGGCAGCCGCTCGCGTGGCCCCACAGCCCGTGGGGCTGCGGGCTTTCCGGCGGCCGTCAGCCTCGGCGCCACCGCCGCCCACGTGGCGCCGCCGTGCCAGCCTGCGAAGCATTTTCCGGTAGGGCCGCGTCTCTGGCGACAGCTCCCACGCCCGAAGAGCCAGGAGGGAAAGCCGTGCCTCGTTGGAAAGCTCTTTGGCAGCCGCTCGCGTGGCCCCACAGCCCGTGGGGCTGCGGGCTTTCCGGCGGCTGTCAGCCTCAGCGACACCTGCGACCACGTGGCGCCGCCGCGCCAGCCTGCGAAGCATTTTCCGGTAGGACCGCGGCTCTGGCGACAGCTCCCACGCCCGAAGAGCCAGGAGGGAAAGCCGTGCCTCGTTGGAAAGCTCTTTGGCAGCCGCTCGCATGGCCCCATAGCCCGTGGGGCTGCGGGCTTTCCGGCGGCCATCAGCCTCGGCGACACCAGGGCACATGTGGCGCCGCCGCGCCAGCCTGCGAAGCATTTTCCGGTAGGGCCGCGTCTCTGACGACAGCTCCCACGCCCGAAGAGCCAGGAGGGAAAGCCGTGCCTCGTTGGAAAGCTCTTTGGCAGCCGCTCGCGTGGCCCCACAGCCCGTGGGGCTGCGGGCTTTCCGGCGGCCGTCAGCCTCGGCGACACCGGCGCCCACGTGGCGCCGCCGCGCCAGCCTGCGAAGCATTTTCCGGTAGGGCCGCGGCTCTGGCGACAGCTCCCACGCCCGAAGAGCCAGGAGGGAAAGCCGTGCCTCGTTGGAAAGCTCTTTGGCAGCCGCTCGCGTGGCCCCACAGCCCGTGGGGCTGCGGGCTTTCCAGCGGCCGTCAGCCTCGGCGACACCGGCGCCCACGTGGCGCCGCCGCGCAGCCTGCGAAGCATTTTCCGGTAGGGCCGCGTCTCTGGCGACAGCTCCCACGCCCGAAGAGCCAGGAGGGAAAGCCGTGCCTCGTTGGAAAGCTCTTTGGCAGCCGCTCGCGTGGCCCCACAGCCCGTGGGGCTGCGGGCTTTCCGGCGGCCGTCAGCCTCAGCGACACCTGCGACCACGTGGCGCCGCCGCGCCAGCCTGCGAAGCATTTTCCGGTAGGACCGCGTCTCTGGCGACAGCTCCCACGCCCGAAGAGCCAGGAGGGAAAGCCGTGCCTCGTTGGAAAGCTCTTTGGCAGCCGCTCGCATGGCCCCATAGCCCGTGGGGCTGCGGGCTTTCCGGCGGCCATCAGCCTCGGCGACACCAGGGCACATGTGGCGCCGCCGCGCCAGCCTGCGAAGCATTTTCCGGTAGGGCCGCGTCTCTGGCGACAGCTCCCACGCCCGAAGAGCCAGGAGGGAAAGCCGTGCCTCGTTGGAAAGCTCTTTGGCAGCCGCTCGCGTGGCCCCACAGCCCGTGGGGCTGCGGGCTTTCCGGCGGCCGTCAGCCTCGGCGACACCGGCGCCCACGTGGCGCCGCCGCGCCAGCCTGCGAAGCATTTTCCGGTAGGGCCGCGTCTCTGGCGACAGCTCCCACGCCCGAAGAGCCAGGAGGGAAAGCCGTGCCTCGTTGGAAAGCTCTTTGGCAGCCGCTCGCGTGGCCCCACAGCCCGTGGGGCTGCGGGCTTTCCGGCGGCCGTCAGCCTCGGCGACACCGGCGCCCACGTGGCGCCGCCGCGCCAGCCTGCGAAGCATTTTCCGGTAGGGCCGCGGCTGTGGCGACAGCTCCCACGCCCGAAGAGCCAGGAGGGAAAGCCGTGCCTCGTTGGAAAGCTCTTTGGCAGCCGCTCGCGTAGCCCCACAGCCCGTGGGGCTGCGGGCTTTCTGGCGGCCGTCAGCCTCGGCGCCACCGGCGCCCACGTGGCGCCGCCGCGCCAGCCTGCGAAGCATTTTCCGGTAGGGCCGCGTCTCTGGCGACAGCTCCCACGCCCGAAGAGCCAGGAGGGAAAGCCGTGCCTCGTTGGAAAGCTCTTTGGCAGCCGCTCGCGTGGTCCTACAGCCCGTGGGGCTGCGGCCTTTCCGGCAGCCGTCAGCCTCGGCGATACCGGCGCCCACGTGGCGCCGCCGCGCCAGCCTGCGAAGCATTTTCCGGTAGGGCCGCGGCTCTGGCGACAGCTCCCACGCCCGAAGAGCCAGGAGGGAAAGCCATGCCTCGTTGGAAAGCTCTTTGGCAGCCGCTCGCGTGGCCCCACAGCCCGTGGGGCTGCGGGCTTTCCGGCGGCCGTCAGCTTCGGCGACACCGGCGCCCACGTGGCGCCGCGGCGCCAGCCTGCGAAGCATTTTCCGGTAGGGCCGCGGCTCTGGCGACAGCTCCCACGCCCGAAGAGCCAGGAGGGAAAGCCGTGCCTCGTTGGAAAGCTCTTTGGCAGCCGCTCGCGTGGCCCCACAGCCCGTGGGGCTGCGGGCTTTTCGGCGGTCGTCAGCCTCGGCGCCACCTGCGCCCACGTGGCGCCGCCGCACCAGCCTGCGAAGCATTTTCCGGTAGGGCCGCGTCTCTGGCGACAGCTCCCACGCCCGAAGAGCCAGGAGGGAAAGCCGTGCCTCGTTGGAAAGCTCTTTGGCAGCCGCTCGCGTGGCCCCACAGTCCGTGGGGCTGCGGGCTTTCCGGCAGCCGTCAGCCTCGGCGACACCGGCGCCCACGTGGCGCCGCCACGCCAGCCTGCGAAGCATTTTCCGGTAAGGCCGTGTCTCTGGCGACAGCTCCCACGCCCGAAGAGCCAGGAGGGAAAGCCGAGTCTCGTTGGAAAGCTCTTTGGAAGCCGCTCGCGGGGCCCCACAGCCCGTGGGGCTGCGGGCTTTCCGGCGGCCGTCAGCCTCGGCGACACCGGCGCCCACGTGGCGCCGCCGCGCCAGCCTGAGAAGCATTTTCCGGTAGGGCCGCGGCTCTGGCGACAGCTCCCACGCCCGAAGAGCCAGGAGGGAAAGCCGTGCCTTGTTGGAAACCTCTTTGGCAGCCGCTCGCGTGGCCCCACAGCCCGTGGGGCTGCGGGCTTTTCGGCGGCCGTCAGCCTCGGCGATACCAGTGCCCACGTGGCGCCGCCGTGCCAGCCTGCGAAGCATTTTCCGGTAGGGCCGCGTCTCTGGCGACAGCTCCCACGCCCGAAGAGCCAGGAGGGAAAGCCGTGCCTCGTTGGAAAGCTCTTTGGCAGCCGCTCGCGTGGCCCCACAGCCCGTGGGGCTGCGGGCTTTTCGGCGGCCGTCACCCTCGGCGCCACCTGCGCCCACGTGGCGCCGCCGCACCAGCCTGAGAAGCATTTTCCGGAAGGGCCACGTCTCTGGCGACAGCTCCCACGCCCGAAGAGCCAGGAGGGAAAGCCGTGCCTCGTTGGAAAGCTCTTTGGCAGCCGCTCGCGTGGCCCCACAGTCCGTGGGGCTGCGGGCTTTCCGGCAGCCGTCAGCCTCGGCGACACCGGCGCCCACGTGGCGCCGCCACGCCAGCCTGCGAAGTATTTTCCGGTAGGGCCGCGGCTCTGGCGACAGCTCCCACGCCCGAAGAACCAGGAGCGAAAGCCGAGCCTCGTTGGAAAGCTCTTTGGAAGCCGCTCGCGGGGCCCCACAGCCCGTGGGGCTGCGGGCTTTCCGGCGGCCGTCAGCCTTGGCGCCACCGGCGCCCACGTGGCGCCGCCGCGCCAGCCTGAGAAGCATTTTCCGGTAGGACCGCGGCTCTGGCGACAGCTCCCACGCCCGAAGAGCCAGGAGGGAAAGCCGTGCCTCGTTGGAAAGCTCTTTGAAAGCTGCTCGCGTGGCCCCACAGCCCGTGGGGCTGCGGGCTTTCCGGCGGCCATCAGCGTCGGCGACACCTGCGACCACGTGGCGCCGCCGCGCCAGCCTGCGAAGCATTTTCCGGTAGGGCCGCGGCTCTGGCGACAGCTCCCACGCCCGAAGAGCCAGGAGGGAAAGCCGTGCCTCCTTGGAAAGCTCTTTGGCAGCCGCTCGCGTGGCCCCACAGCCCGTGGGGCTGCGGGCTTTCCGGCGGCCGTCAGCCTCGGCGACACCGGCGCCCACGTGGCGCCGCCGCGCCAGCCTGCGAAGCATTTTCCGGTAGGGCCGCGGCTGTGGCGACAGCTCCCACGCCCGAAGAGCCAGGAGGGAAAGCCGTGCCTCGTTGGAAAGCTCTTTGGCAGCCGCTCGCGTGGCCCCACAGCCCGTGGGGCTGCGGGCTTTCCGGCGGCCGTCAGCCTCGGCGCCACCGCCGCCCACGTGGCGCCGCCGTGCCAGCCTGCGAAGCATTTTCCGGTAGGGCCGCGTCTCTGGCGACAGCTCCCACGCCCGAAGAGCCAGGAGGGAAAGCCGTGCCTCGTTGGAAAGCTCTTTGGCAGCCGCTCGCGTGGCCCCACAGCCCGTGGGGCTGCGGGCTTTCCGGCGGCTGTCAGCCTCAGCGACACCTGCAACCACGTGGCGCCGCCGCGCCAGCCTGCGAAGCATTTTCCGGTAGGACCGCGTCTCTGGCGACAGCTCCCACGCCCGAAGAGCCAGGAGGGAAAGCCGTGCCTCGTTGGAAAGCTCTTTGGCAGCCGCTCGCATGGCCCCATAGCCCGTGGGGCTGCGGGCTTTCCGGCGGCCATCAGCCTCGGCGACACCAGGGCACATGTGACGCCGCCGCGCCAGCCTGCGAAGCATTTTCCGGTAGGGCCGCGTCTCTGACGACAGCTCCCACGCCCGAAGAGCCAGGAGGGAAAGCCGTGCCTCGTTGGAAAGCTCTTTGGCAGCCGCTCGCGTGGCCCCACAGCCCGTGGGGCTGCGGGCTTTCCGGCGGCCGTCAGCCTCGGCGACACCGGCGCCCACGTGGCGCCGCCGCGCCAGCCTGCGAAGCATTTTCCGGTAGGGCCGCGGCTGTGGCGACAGCTCCCACGCCCGAAGAGCCAGGAGGGAAAGCCGTGCCTCGTTGGAAAGCTCTTTGGCAGCCGCTCGCGTGGCCCCACAGCCCGTGGGGCTGCGGGCTTTCCAGCGGCCGTCAGCCTCGGCGACACCGGCGCCCACGTGGCGCCGCCGCGCCAGCCTGCGAAGCATTTTCCGGTAGGGCCGCGTCTCTGGCGACAGCTCCCACGCCCGAAGAGCCAGGAGGGAAAGCCGTGCCTCGTTGGAAAGCTCTTTGGCAGCCGCTCGCGTGGCCCCACAGCCCGTGGGGCTGCGGGCTTTCCGGCGGCCGTCAGCCTCAGCGACACCTGCGACCACGTGGCGCCGCCGCGCCAGCCTGCGAAGCATTTTCCGGTAGGGCCGCGTCTCTGGCGACAGCTCCCACGCCCGAAGAGCCAGGAGGGAAAGCCGTGCCTCGTTGGAAAGCTCTTTGGCAGCCGCTCGCATGGCCCCATAGCCCGTGGGGCTGCGGGCTTTCCGGCGGCCATCAGCCTCGGCGACACCAGGGCACATGTGGCGCCGCCGCGCCAGCCTGCGAAGCATTTTCCGGTAGGGCCGCGTCTCTGGCGACAGCTCCCACGCCCGAAGAGCCAGGAGGGAAAGCCGTGCCTCGTTGGAAAGCTCTTTGGCAGCCGCTCGCGTGGCCCCACAGCCCGTGGGGCTGCGGGCTTTTCGGCGGCCGTCACCCTCGGCGCCACCTGCGCCCACGTGGCGCCGCCGCACCAGCCTGAGAAGCATTTTCCGGAAGGGCCACGTCTCTGGCGACAGCTCCCACGCCCGAAGAGCCAGGAGGGAAAGCCGTGCCTCGTTGGAAAGCTCTTTGGCAGCCGCTCGCGTGGCCCCACAGTCCGTGGGGCTGCGGGCTTTCCGGCAGCCGTCAGCCTCGGCGACACCGGCGCCCACGTGGCGCCGCCACGCCAGCCTGCGAAGTATTTTCCGGTAGGGCCGCGGCTCTGGCGACAGCTCCCACGCCCGAAGAACCAGGAGCGAAAGCCGAGCCTCGTTGGAAAGCTCTTTGGAAGCCGCTCGCGGGGCCCCACAGCCCGTGGGGCTGCGGGCTTTCCGGCGGCCGTCAGCCTTGGCGCCACCGGCGCCCACGTGGCGCCGCCGCGCCAGCCTGAGAAGCATTTTCCGGTAGGACCGCGGCTCTGGCGACAGCTCCCACGCCCGAAGAGCCAGGAGGGAAAGCCGTGCCTCGTTGGAAAGCTCTTTGAAAGCTGCTCGCGTGGCCCCACAGCCCGTGGGGCTGCGGGCTTTCCGGCGGCCATCAGCGTCGGCGACACCTGCGACCACGTGGCGCCGCCGCGCCAGCCTGCGAAGCATTTTCCGGTAGGGCCGCGGCTCTGGCGACAGCTCCCACGCCCGAAGAGCCAGGAGGGAAAGCCGTGCCTCCTTGGAAAGCTCTTTGGCAGCCGCTCGCGTGGCCCCACAGCCCGTGGGGCTGCGGGCTTTCCGGCGGCCGTCAGCCTCGGCGACACCGGCGCCCACGTGGCGCCGCCGCGCCAGCCTGCGAAGCATTTTCCGGTAGGGCCGCGGCTGTGGCGACAGCTCCCACGCCCGAAGAGCCAGGAGGGAAAGCCGTGCCTCGTTGGAAAGCTCTTTGGCAGCCGCTCGCGTGGCCCCACAGCCCGTGGGGCTGCGGGCTTTCCGGCGGCCGTCAGCCTCGGCGCCACCGCCGCCCACGTGGCGCCGCCGTGCCAGCCTGCGAAGCATTTTCCGGTAGGGCCGCGTCTCTGGCGACAGCTCCCACGCCCGAAGAGCCAGGAGGGAAAGCCGTGCCTCGTTGGAAAGCTCTTTGGCAGCCGCTCGCGTGGCCCCACAGCCCGTGGGGCTGCGGGCTTTCCGGCGGCTGTCAGCCTCAGCGACACCTGCGACCACGTGGCGCCGCCGCGCCAGCCTGCGAAGCATTTTCCGGTAGGACCGCGTCTCTGGCGACAGCTCCCACGCCCGAAGAGCCAGGAGGGAAAGCCGTGCCTCGTTGGAAAGCTCTTTGGCAGCCGCTCGCATGGCCCCATAGCCCGTGGGGCTGCGGGCTTTCCGGCGGCCATCAGCCTCGGCGACACCAGGGCACATGTGGCGCCGCCGCGCCAGCCTGCGAAGCATTTTCCGGTAGGGCCGCGTCTCTGACGACAGCTCCCACGCCCGAAGAGCCAGGAGGGAAAGCCGTGCCTCGTTGGAAAGCTCTTTGGCAGCCGCTCGCGTGGCCCCACAGCCCGTGGGGCTGCGGGCTTTCCGGCGGCCGTCAGCCTCGGCGACACCGGCGCCCACGTGGCGCCGCCGCGCCAGCCTGCGAAGCATTTTCCGGTAGGGCCGCGGCTGTGGCGACAGCTCCCACGCCCGAAGAGCCAGGAGGGAAAGCCGTGCCTCGTTGGAAAGCTCTTTGGCAGCCGCTCGCGTGGCCCCACAGCCCGTGGGGCTGCGGGCTTTCCAGCGGCCGTCAGCCTCGGCGACACCGGCGCCCACGTGGCGCCGCCGCGCCAGCCTGCGAAGCATTTTCCGGTAGGGCCGCGTCTCTGGCGACAGCTCCCACGCCCGAAGAGCCAGGAGGGAAAGCCGTGCCTCGTTGGAAAGCTCTTTGGCAGCCGCTCGCGTGGCCCCACAGCCCGTGGGGCTGCGGGCTTTCCGGCGGCCGTCAGCCTCAGCGACACCTGCGACCACGTGGCGCCGCCGCGCCAGCCTGCGAAGCATTTTCCGGTAGGACCGCGTCTCTGGCGACAGCTCCCACGCCCGAAGAGCCAGGAGGGAAAGCCGTGCCTCGTTGGAAAGCTCTTTGGCAGCCGCTCGCATGGCCCCATAGCCCGTGGGGCTGCGGGCTTTCCGGCGGCCATCAGCCTCGGCGACACCAGGGCACATGTGGCGCCGCCGCGCCAGCCTGCGAAGCATTTTCCGGTAGGGCCGCGTCTCTGGCGACAGCTCCCACGCCCGAAGAGCCAGGAGGGAAAGCCGTGCCTCGTTGGAAAGCTCTTTGGCAGCCGCTCGCGTGGCCCCACAGCCCGTGGGGCTGCGGGCTTTCCGGCGGCCGTCAGCCTCGGCGACACCGGCGCCCACGTGGCGCCGCCGCGCCAGCCTGCGAAGCATTTTCCGGTAGGGCCGCGGCTGTGGCGACAGCTCCCACGCCCGAAGAGCCAGGAGGGAAAGCCGTGCCTCGTTGGAAAGCTCTTTGGCAGCAGCTCGCGTAGCCCCACAGCCCGTGGGGCTGCGGGCTTTCTGGCGGCCGTCAGCCTCGGCGCCACCGGCGCCCACGTGGCGCCGCCGCGCCAGCCTGCGAAGCATTTTCCGGTAGGGCTGCGTCTCTGGCGACAGCTCCCTCGCCCGAAGAGCCAGGAGGGAAAGCCGTGCCTCGTTGGAAAGCTCTTTGGCAGCCGCTCGCGTGGTCCTACAGCCCGTGGGGCTGCGGGCTTTCCGGCAGCCGTCAGCCTCGGCGATACCGGCGCCCACGTGGCGCCGCCGCGCCAGCCTGCGAAGCATTTTCCGGTAGGGCCGCGGCTCTGGCGACAGCTCCCACGCCCGAAGAGCCAGGAGGGAAAGCCATGCCTCGTTGGAAAGCTCTTTGGCAGCCGCTCGCGTGGCCCCACAGCCCGTGGGGCTGCGGGCTTTCCGGCGGCCGTCAGCTTCGGCGACACCGGCGCCCACGTGGCGCCGCGGCGCCAGCCTGCGAAGCATTTTCCGGTAGGGCCGCGGCTCTGGTGACAGCTCCCACGCCCGAAGAGCCAGGAGGGAAAGCCGTGCCTCGTTGGAAAGCTCTTTGGCAGCCGCTCGCGTGGCCCCACAGCCCGTGGGGCTGCGGGCTTTTCGGCGGCCGTCAGCCTCGGCGACACCAGTGCCCACGTGGCGCCGCCGCGCCAGACTGCGAAGCATTTTTCGGTAGGGCCGCGGCTCTGGCGACAGCTCCCACGCCCGAAGAGCCAGGAGGGAAAGCCGTGCCTCATTGGAAAGCTCTTTGGCAGCCGCTCGCGTGGCCCCACAGCCCGTGGGGCTGCGGGCTTTCCGTCGGCCGTCAGCCTCGGCGACACCTGCGCCCACGTGGCGCCGCCGCACCAGCCTGCGAAGCATTTTCCGGTAGGGCCGCGGCTCTGGCGACAGCTCCCACGCCCGAAGAGCCAGGAGGGAAAGCCGTGCCTCGTTGGAAAGCTCTTTGGCAGCCGCTCGCGTGGCCCCACAGCCCGTGGGGCTGCGGGCTTTCCGGCGGCCGTCAGCCTCGGCGCCACCGGCGCCCACGTGGCGCCGCCGCGCCAGCCTGCGAAGCATTTTCCGGTAGGGCCGCGGCTGTGGCGACAGCTCCCACGCCCGAAGAGCCAGGAGGGAAAGCCGTGCCTCGTTGGAAAGCTCTTTGGCAGCCGCTCGCGTGGCCCCACAGCCCGTGGGGCTGCGGGCTTTCCGGCGGCCGTCAGCCTCGGCGCCACCGGCGCCCACGTGGCGCCGCCGCACCAGCCTGCGAAGCATTTTCCGGTAGGGCCGCGTCTCTGGCGACAGCTCCCACGCCCGAAGAGCCAGGAGGGAAAGCCGTGCCTCGTTGGAAAGCTCTTTGGCAGCCGCTCGCGTGGTCCTACAGCCCGTGGGGCTGCGGGCTTTCCGGCAGCCGTCAGCCTCGGCGATACCGGCGCCCACGTGGCGCCGCCGCGCCAGCCTGCGAAGCATTTTCCGGTAGGGCCGCGTCTCTGGCGACAGCTCCCACGCCCGAAGAGCCAGGAGGGAAAGCCATGCCTCGTTGGAAAGCTCTTTGGCAGCCGCTCGCGTGGCCCCACAGCCCGTGGGGCTGCGGGCTTTCCGGCGGCCGTCAGCTTCGGCGACACCGGCGCCCACGTGGCGCCGTGGCGCCAGCCTGCGAAGCATTTTCCGGTAGGGCCGCGGCTCTGGTGACAGCTCCCACGCCCGAAGAGCCAGGAGGGAAAGCCGTGCCTCGTTGGAAAGCTCTTTGGCAGCCGCTCGCGTGGCCCCACATCCCGTGGGGCTGCGGGCTTTCCGGCGGAGGTCAGCCTCGGCGACACCGGCGCCCACGTGGCGCCGCCGCGCCAGCCTGCGAAGCATTTTCCGGTAGGGCCGCATCTCTGGAGACAGCTGCCACGCCCGAAGAGCCAGGAGGGAAAGCCGTGCCTCGTTGGAAATCTCTTTGGCAGCCGGTCGCGTGGTCCTACAGCCCGTGGGGCTGCGGGCTTTCCGGCGGAGGTCAGCCTCGGCGACACCGGCGCCCACGTGGCGCCGCCGCGCCAGCCTGCGAAGCATTTTCCGGTAGGGCCGCATCTCTGGCGACAGCTCCCACGCCCGAAGAGCCAGGAAGGAAAGCCGTGCCTCGTTGGAAAGCTCTTTGGCAGCCGCTCGCGTGGCCCCACAGCCAGTGGGGCTGCGGGCTTTTCAGCGGCCGTCAGCCTCGGCGACACCATTGCCCACGTGGCGCCGCCGCGCCAGCCTGCGAAGCATTTTCCGGTAGGACCGCGGCTCTGGCGACAGCTCCCACGCCCGAAGAGCCAGGAGGGAAAGCCGTGCCTTGTTGGAAAGCTCTTTGGCAGCTGCTCGCGTGGCCCCACAGCCCGTGGGGCTGCGGGCTTTCCGGCGGCCATCAGCGTCGGCGACACCTGCGACCACGTGGCGCCGCCGCGCCAGCCTGCGAAGCATTTTCCGGTAGGGCCGCGGCTCTGGCGACAGCTCCCACGCCCGAAGAGCCAGGAGGGAAAGCCGTGCCTTGTTGGAAACCTCTTTGGCAGCCGCTCGCGTGGCCCCACAGCCCGTGGGGCTGCGGGCTTTCCGTCGGCCGTCAGCCTCGGCGACACCTGCGCCCACGTGGCGTCGCCGCGCCAGCCTGCGAAGCATTTTCCGGTAGGGCCGCGGCTCTGGCGACAGCTCCCACGCCCGAAGAGCCAGGAGGGAAAGCCGTGCCTCGTTGGAAAGCTCTTTGGCAGCCGCTCGCGTGGCCCCACAGCCCGTGGGGCTGCGGGCTTTCCGGCGGCCGTCAGCCTCGGCGCCACCGGCGCCCACGTGGCGCCGCCGCGCCAGCCTGCGAAGCATTTTCCGGTAGGGCCGCGTCTCTGGCGACAGCTCCCACGCCCGAAGAGCCAGGAGGGAAAGCCGTGCCTCGTTGGAAAGCTCTTTGGCAGCCGCTCGCGTGGCCCCACAGCCCGTGGGGCTGCGGGCTTTCCGGCGGCTGTCAGCCTCAGCGACACCTGCGACCACGTGGCGCCGCCGCGCCAGCCTGCGAAGCATTTTCCGGTAGGACCGCGTCTCTGGCGACAGCTCCCACGCCCGAAGAGCCAGGAGGGAAAGCCATGCCTCGTTGGAAAGCTCTTTGGCAGCCGCTCGCATGGCCCCATAGCCCGTGGGGCTGCGGGCTTTCCGGCGGCCATCAGCCTCGGCGACACCAGGGCACATGTGGCGCCGCCGCGCCAGCCTGCGAAGCATTTTCCGGTAGGGCCGCGTCTCTGGCGACAGCTCCCACGCCCGAAGAGCCAGGAGGGAAAGCCGTGCCTCGTTGGAAAGCTCTTTGGCAGCCGCTCGCGTGGCCCCACAGCCCGTGGGGCTGCGGGCTTTCCGGCGGCCGTCAGCCTCGGCGACACCGGCGCCCACGTGGCGCCGCCGCGCCAGCCTGCGAAGCATTTTCCAGTAGGGCCGCGTCTCTGGCGACAGCTCCCACGCCCGAAGAGCCAGGAGGGAAAGCCGTGCCTCGTTGGAAAGCTCTTTGGCAGCCGCTCGCGTGGCCCCACAGCCCGTGGGGCTGCGGGCTTTCCGGCGGCCGTCAGCCTCGGCGACACCGGCGCCCACGTGGCGCCGCCGCGCCAGCCTGCGAAGCATTTTCCGGTAGGGCCGCGGCTGTGGCGACAGCTCCCACGCCCGAAGAGCCAGGAGGGAAAGCCGTGCCTCGTTGGAAAGCTCTTTGGCAGCCGCTCGCGTGGCCCCACAGCCCGTGGGGCTGCGGGCTTTCCGGCGGCCGTCAGCCTCGGCGCCACCGGCGCCCACGTGGCGCCGCCGCGCCAGCCTGCGAAGCATTTTCCGGTAGGGCCGCGGCTCTGGCGACAGCTCCCACGCCCGAAGAGCCAGGAGGGAAAGCCATGCCTCGTTGCAAAGCTCTTTGGCAGCCGCTCGCGTGGCCCCACAGCCCGTGGGGCTGCGGGATTTCCGGCGGCCGTCAGCTTCGGCGACACCGGCGCCCACGTGGCGCCGCGGCGCCAGCCTGCGAAGCATTTTCCGGTAGGGCCGCGGCTCTGGTGACAGCTCCCACGCCCGAAGAGCCAGGAGGGAAAGCCGTGCCTCGTTGGAAAGCTCTTTGGCAGCCGCTCGCGTGGCCCCCAGCCCGTGGGGCTGCGGGCTTTCCGGCGGCCGTCAGCCTCGGCGACACCGGCGCCCACGTGGCGCCGCCGCGCCAGCCTGCGAAGCATTTTCCGGTAGGGCCGCGGCTCTGGCGACAGCTCCCACGCCCGAAGAGCCAGGAGGGAAAGCCGTGCCTCGTTGGAAATCTCTTTGCAGCCGGTCGCGTGGTCCTACAGCCCGTGGGGCTGCGGGCTTTCCGGCGGAGGTCAGCCTCGGCGACACCGGCGCCCACGTGGCGCCGCCGCGCCAGCCTGCGAAGCATTTTCCGGTAGGGCCGCGTCTCTGGCGACAGCTCCCACGCCCGAAGAGCCAGGAGGGAAAGCCGTGCCTCATTGGAAAGCTCTTTGGCAGCCGCTCGCGTGGCCCCCAGCCCGTGGGGCTGCGGGCTTTCCGGCGGCCGTCAGCCTCGGCGACACCGGCGCCCACGTGGCGCCGCCGCGCCAGCCTGCGAAGCATTTTCCGGTAGGGCCGCGGCTCTGGCGACAGCTCCCACGCCCGAAGAGCCAGGAGGGAAAGCCGTGCCTCGTTGGAAATCTCTTTGGCAGCCGCTCGCGTGGTCCTACAGCCCGTGGGGCTGCGGGCTTTCCGGCGGAGGTCAGCCTCGGCGACACCGGCGCCCACGGGGCGCCGCCGCGCCAGCCTGCGAAGCATTTTCCGGTAGGGCCGCGTCTCTGGCGACAGCTCCCACGCCCGAAGAGCCAGGAGGGAAAGCCGTGCCTCGTTGGAAAGCACTTTGGCAGCCGCTCGCATGGCCCCATAGCCCGTGGGGCTGCGGGCTTTCCGGCGGCCATCAGCCTCGGCGACACCAGGGCACATGTGGCGCCGCCGCACCAGCCTGCGAAGCATTTTCCAGTAGGGCCGCGTCTCTGGCGACAGCTCCCACGCCCGAAGAGCCAGGAGGGAAAGCCGTGCCTCGTTGGAAAGCTCTTTGGCAGCCGCTCGCGTGGCCCCACAGCCCGTGGGGCTGCGGGCTTTCCGGCAGCCGTCAGCCTCGGCGATACCGGCGCGCACGTGGCGCCGCCGCGCCAGCCTGCGAAGCATTTTCCGGTAGGGCCGCGGCTCTGGCGACAACTCCCACGCCCGAAGAGCCAGGAGGGAAAGCCATGCCTCGTTGCAAAGCTCTTTGGCAGCCGCTCGCGTGGCCCCACAGCCCGTGGGGCTGCGGGCTTTCCGGCGGCCGTCAGCTTCGGCGACACCGGCGCCCACGTGGCGCCGCGGCGCCAGCCTGCGAAGCATTTTCCGGTAGGGCCGCGGCTCTGGTGACAGCTCCCACGCCCGAAGAGCCAGGAGGGAAAGCCGTGCCTCGTTGGAAAGCTCTTTGGCAGCCGCTCGCGTGGCCCCCAGCCCGTGGGGCTGCGGGCTTTCCGGCGGCCGTCAGCCTCGGCGACACCGGCGCCCACGTGGCGCCGCCGCGCCAGCCTGCGAAGCATTTTCCGGTAGGGCCGCGGCTCTGGCGACAGCTCCCACGCCCGAAGAGCCAGGAGGGAAAGCCGTGCCTCGTTGGAAATCTCTTTGCAGCCGGTCGCGTGGTCCTACAGCCCGTGGGGCTGCGGGCTTTCCGGCGGAGGTCAGCCTCGGCGACACCGGCGCCCACGTGGCGCCGCCGCGCCAGCCTGCGAAGCATTTTCCGGTAGGGCCGCGTCTCTGGCGACAGCTCCCACGCCCGAAGAGCCAGGAGGGAAAGCCGTGCCTCATTGGAAAGCTCTTTGGCAGCCGCTCGCGTGGCCCCCAGCCCGTGGGGCTGCGGGCTTTCCGGCGGCCGTCAGCCTCGGCGACACCGGCGCCCACGTGGCGCCGCCGCGCCAGCCTGCGAAGCATTTTCCGGTAGGGCCGCGTCTCTGGCGACAGCTCCCACGCCCGAAGAGCCAGGAGGGAAAGCCGTGCCTCGTTGGAAATCTCTTTGGCAGCCGCTCGCGTGGTCCTACAGCCCGTGGGGCTGCGGGCTTTCCGGCGGAGGTCAGCCTCGGCGACACCGGCGCCCACGTGGCGCCGCCGCGCCAGCCTGCGAAGCATTTTCCGGTAGGGCCGCGTCTCTGGCGACAGCTCCCACGCCCGAAGAGCCAGGAGGGAAAGCCGTGCCTCGTTGGAAAGCTCTTTGGCAGCTGCTCGCGTGGCCCCACAGCCAGTGGGGCTGCGGGCTTTTCAGCGGCCGTCAGCCTCGGCGACACCATTGCACACGTGGCGCCGCCGCGCCAGCCTGCGAAGCATTTTCCGGTAGGACCGCGGCTCTGGCGACAGCTCCCACGCCCGAAGAGCCAGGAGGGAAAGCCGTGCCTTGTTGGAAAGCTCTTTGGCAGCTGCTCGCGTGGCCCCACAGCCCGTGGGGCTGCGGGCTTTTCGGCGGCCGTCAGCCTCGGCGACACCTGCGCCCACGTGGCGCCGCCGCACCAGCCTGCGAAGCATTTTCCGGTAGGGCCGCGTCTCTGGCGACAGCTCCCACGCCCGAAGAGCCAGGAGGGAAAACCATGCCTCATTGGAAAGCTCTTTGGCATCCGCTCGCGTGGCCCCAGAGCCCGTGGGGCTGCGGGCTTTCCGGCGGCCGTCAGCCTCGGCGACACCTGCGCCCACGTGGCGTCGCCGCGCCAGCCTGCGAAGCATTTTCCGGTAGGGCCGCGGCTCTGGCGACAGCTCCCACGCCCGAAGAGCCAGGAGGGAAAGCCGTGCCTCGTTGGAAAGCTCTTTGGCAGCCGCTCGCGTGGCCCCACAGCCCGTGGGGCTGCGGGCTTTCCGGCGGCCGTCAGCCTCGGCGCCACCGGCGCCCACGTGGCGCCGCCGCGCCAGCCTGCGAAGCATTTTCCGGTAGGGCCGCGTCTCTAGCGACAGCTCCCACGCCCGAAGAGCCAGGAGGGAAAGCCGTGCCTCGTTGGAAAGCTCTTTGGCAGCCGCTCGCATGGCCCCACAGCCCGTGGGGCTGCGGGCTTTCCGGCGTCTGTCAGCCTCAGCGACACCTGCGACCACGTGGCGCCGCCGCGCCAGCCTGCGAAGCATTTTCCGGTAGGACCGCGTCTCTGGCGACAGCTCCCACGCCCGAAGAGCCAGGAGGGAAAGCCGTGCCTCGTTGGAAAGCTCTTTGGCAGCCGCTCGCATGGCCCCATAGCCCGTGGGGCTGCGGGCTTTCCGGCGGCCATCAGCCTCGGCGACACCAGGGCACATGTGGCGCCGCCGCGCCAGCCTGCGAAGCATTTTCCGGTAGGGCCGCGTCTCTGGCGACAGCTCCCACGCCCGAAGAGCCAGGAGGGAAAGCCGTGCCTCGTTGGAAAGCTCTTTGGCAGCCGCTCGCGTGGCCCCACAGCCCGTGGGGCTGCGGGCTTTCCGGCGGCCGTCAGCCTCGGCGACACCGGCGCCCACGTGGCGCCGCCGCGCCAGCCTGCGAAGCATTTTCCGGTAGGGCCGCGTCTCTGGCGACAGCTCCCACGCCCGAAGAGCCAGGAGGGAAAGCCGTGCCTCGTTGGAAAGCTCTTTGGCAGCCGCTCGCGTGGCCCCACAGCCCGTGGGGCTGCGGGCTTTCCGGTGGCCGTCAGCCTCGGCGACACCGGCGCCCACGTGGCGCCGCCGCGCCAGCCTGCGAAGCATTTTCCGGTAGGGCCGCGGCTCTGGCGACAGCTCCCACGCCCGAAGAGCCAGGAGGGAAAGCCGTGCCTCGTTGGAAAGCTCTTTGGCAGCCGCTCGCGTGTCCCCACAGCCCGTGGGGCTGCGGGCTTTCCGGCGGCCGTCAGCCTCGGCGCCACCGGCGCCCACGTGGCGCCGCCGCGCCAGCCTGCGAAGCATTTTCCGGTAGGGCCGCGTCTCTGGCGACAGCTCCCACGCCCGAAGAGCCAGGAGGGAAAGCCGTGCCTCGTTGGAAAGCTCTTTGGCAGCCGCTCGCGTGGTCCTACAGCCCGTGGGGCTGCGGCCTTTCCGGCAGCCGTCAGCCTCGGCGATACCGGCGCCCACGTGGCGCCGCCGCGCCAGCCTGCGAAGCATTTTCCGGTAGGGCCGCGGCTCTGGCGACAGCTCCCACGCCCGAAGAGCCAGGAGGGAAAGCCATGCCTCGTTGGAAAGCTCTTTGGCAGCCGCTCGCGTGGCCCCACAGCCCGTGGGGCTGCGGGCTTTCCGGCGGCCGTCAGCTTCGGCGACACCGGCGCCCACGTGGCGCCGCGGCGCCAGCCTGCGAAGCATTTTCCGGTAGGGCCGTGGCTCTGGTGACAGCTCCCACGCCCGAAGAGCCAGGAGGGAAAGCCGTGCCTCGTTGGAAAGCTCTTTGGCAGCCGCTCGCGTGGCCCCACAGCCCGTGGGGCTGCGGGCTTTCCGGCGGCCGTCAGCCTCGGCGACACCGGCGCCCACGTGGCGCCGCCACGCCAGCCTGCGAAGCATTTTCCGGTAGGGCCGCGTCTCTGGCGACAGCTCCCACGCCCGAAGAGCCAGGAGGGAAAGCCGTGCCTCGTTGGAAAGCTCTTTGGCAGCCGCTCGCGTGGCCCCACAGCCCGTGGGGCTGCGGGCTTTCCGGCGGCCGTCAGCCTCGGCGACACCGGCGCCCACGTGGCGCCGCCGCGCCAGCCTGCGAAGCATTTTCGGTAGGGCCGCGGCTGTGGCGACAGCTCCCACGCCCGAAGAGCCAGGAGGGAAAGCCGTGCCTCGTTGGAAATCTCTTTGGCAGCCGGTCGCGTGGTCCTACAGCCCATGGGGCTGCGGGCTTTCCGGCGGAGGTCAGCCTCGGCGCCACCGGCGCCCACGTGGCGCCGCCGCGCCAGCCTGCGAAGCATTTTCCGGTAGGGCCGCGTCTCTGGCGACAGCTCCCACGCCCGAAGAGCCAGGAGGGAAAGCCGTGCCTTGTTGGAAACCTCTTTGGCAGCCGCTCGCGTGGCCCCACAGCCAGTGGGGCTGCGGGCTTTTCAGCGGCCGTCAGCCTCGGCGATACCAGGGCACACGTGGCGCCGCCGCGCCAGCCTGCGAAGCATTTTCCGGTAGGACCGCGGCTCTGGCGACAGCTCCCACGCCCGAAGAGCCAGGAGGGAAAGCCGTGCCTTGTTGGAAAGCTCTTTGGCAGCTGCTCGCGTGGCCCCACAGCCCGTGGGGCTGCGGGCTTTCCGGCGGCCATCAGCGTCGGCGACACCTGCGACCACGTGGCGCCGCCGCACCAGCCTGCGAAGCATTTTCCGGTAGGGCCGCGTCTCTGGCGACAGCTCCCACGCCCGAAGAGCCAGGAGGGAAAGCCGTGCCTCGTTGGAAAGCTCTTTGGCAGCCGCTCGCGTGGCCCCACAGCCCGTGGGGCTGCGGGCTTTCCGGCGGCCGTCAGCCTCGGCGCCACCGGCGCACACGTGGCGCCGCCGCGCCAGCTTGCGACGCATTTTCCGGTAGGGCCGCGTCTCTGGCGACAGCTCCCACGCCCGAAGAGCCAGGAGGGAAAGCCGTGCCTCGTTGGAAAGCTCTTTGGCAGCCGCTCGCGTGGCCCCACAGCCCGTGGGGCTGCGGGCTTTTCGGCGGCCGTCAGCCTCGGCCCCACCTGCGCCCACGTGGCGCCGCCGCACCAGCCTGCGAAGCATTTTCCGGTAGGGCCGCGTCTCTGGCGACAGCTCCCACGCCCGAAGAGCCAGGAGGGAAAGCCGTGCCTCGTTGGAAAGCTCTTTGGCAGCCGCTCGCGTGGCCCCACATCCCGTGGGGCTGCGGGCTTTCCGGCAGCCGTCAGCCTCGTCGACACCGGCGCCCACGTGGCGCCGCCGCGCCCGCCTGCAAAGCATTTTGCGGTAGGGCCACAGCTCTGGCGACAGCTCCCACGCCTGAAGAGCCAGGAGGGAAAGCCGTGCCTCGTTGGAAAGCTCTTTGGCAGCCGCTCGCGTGGCCCCACAGCCCGTGGGGCTGCGGGCTTTCCGGCGGCCGTCAGCCTCGGCAACACCGGCGCCCACGTGGCGCCGCCACGCCAGCCTGCGAAGCATTTTCCGGTAGGGCCGCGGCTCTGGCGACAGCTCCCACGCCCGAAGAGCCAGGAGGGAAAGCCGTGCCTCGTTGGAAAGCTCTTTGGCAGCCGCTCGCGTGGCCCCACAGCCCGTGGGGCTGCGGGCTTTCCGGCGGCCGTCAGCCTCGGCGACACCGGCGCCCACGTGGCGCCGCCACGCCAGCCTGCGAAGCATTTTCCGGTAGGGCCGCGGCTCTGGCGACAGCTCCCACGCCCGAAGAGCCAGGAGGGAAAGCCGTGCCTCGTTGGAAAGCTCTTTGGCAGCCGCTCGCGTGGCCCCACAGCCCGTGGGGCTGCGGGCTTTCCGGCGGCCGTCAGCCTCGGCGACACCTGCGACCACGTGGCGCCGCCGCGCCAGCCTGCGAAGCATTTTCCGGTAGGGCCGCGTCTCTGGCGACAGCTCCCACGCCCAAAGAGCCAGGAGGGAAAGCCGTGCCTCGTTGGAAACCTCTTTGGCAGCCGCTCGCGTGGCCCCACATCCCGTGGGGCTGCGGGCTTTCCGGCGGAGGTCAGCCTCGGCGACACCGGCGCCCACGTGGCGCCGCCGCGCCAGCCTGCGAAGCATTTTCCGGTAGGGCCGCATCTCTGGAGACAGCTGCCACGCCCGAAGAGCCAGGAGGGAAAGCCGTGCCTCGTTGGAAATCTCTTTGGCAGCCGGTCGCGTGGTCCTACAGCCCGTGGGGCTGCGGGCTTTCCGGCGGAGGTCAGCCTCGGCGACACCGGCGCCCACGTGGCGCCGCCGCGCCAGCCTGCGAAGCATTTTCCGGTAATGCCGCATCTCTGGCGACAGCTCCCACGCCCGAAGAGCCAGGAGGGAAAGCCGTGCCTCGTTGGAAAGCTCTTTGGCAGCCGCTCGCGTGGCCCCACAGCCAGTGGGGCTGCGGGCTTTTCAGCGGCCGTCAGCCTCGGCGACACCATAGCCCACGTGGCGCCGCCGCGCCAGCCTGCGAAGCATTTTCCGGTAGGACCGCGGCTCTGGCGACAGCTCCCACGCCCGAAGAGCCAGGAGGGAAAGCCGTGCCTTGTTGGAAAGCTCTTTGGCAGCTGCTCGCGTGGCCCCACAGCCCGTGGGGCTGCGGGCTTTCCGGCGGCCATCAGCGTCGGCGACACCTGCGACCACGTGGTGCCGCCGCGCCAGCCTGCGAAGCATTTTCCGGTAGGGCCGCGGCTCTGGCGACAGCTCCCACGCCCGAAGAGCCAGGAGGGAAAACCATGCCTCATTGGAAAGCTCTTTGGCAGCCGCTCGCGTGGCCCCACAGCCCGTGGGGCTGCGGGCTTTCCGGCGGCCGTCAGCCTCGGCGACACGGGCGCCCACGTGGCGCCGCCACGCCAGCCTGCGAAGCATTTTCCGGTAGGGCCGCGGCTCTGGCGACAGCTCCCACGCCCGAAGAGCCAGGAGGGAAAGCCGTGCCTCGTTGGAAAGCTCTTTGGCAGCCGCTCGCGTGGCCCCACAGCCCGTGGGGCTGCGGGCTTTCCGGCGGCTGTCAGCCTCAGCGACACCTGCGACCACGTGGCGCCGCCGCGCCAGCCTGCGAAGCATTTTCCGGTAGGACCGCGTCTCTGGCGACAGCTCCCACGCCCGAAGAGCCAGGAGGGAAAGCCGTGCCTCGTTGGAAAGCTCTTTGGCAGCCGCTCGCATGGCCCCATAGCCCGTGGGGCTGCGGGCTTTCCGGCGGCCATCAGCCTCGGCGACACCAGGGCACATGTGGCGCCGCCGCGCCAGCCTGCGAAGCATTTTCCGGTAGGGCCGCGTCTCTGGCGACAGCTCCCACGCCCGAAGAGCCAGGAGGGAAAGCCGTGCCTCCTTGGAAAGCTCTTTGGCAGCCGCTCGCGTGGCCCCACAGCCCGTGGGGCTGCGGGCTTTCCGGCGGCCGTCAGCCTCGGCGACACCGGCGCCCACGTGGCGCCGCGGCGCCAGCCTGCGAAGCATTTTCCGGTAGGGCCGCGGCTCTGGCGACAGCTCCCACGCCCAAAGAGCCAGGAGGGAAAGCCGTGCCTCATTGGAAAGCTCTTTGGCAGCCGCTCGCGTGGCCCCAGAGCCCGTGGGGCTGCGGGCTTTCCGGCGGCCGTCAGCCTCGGCAACACCGGCGCCCACGTGGTGCCGCCGCGCCAGCCTGCGAAGCATTTTCCGGTAGGACCACGGCTCTGGCGACAGCTCCCACGCCCGAAGAGCCAGGAGGGAAAGCCGTGCCTCGTTGGAAAGCTCTTTGGCAGCCGCTCGCGTGGCCCCACAGCCCGTGGGGCTGCGGGCTTTCCGGCGGCCGTCAGCCTCGGCGACACCGGCGCCCACGTGGCGCCGCCACGCCAGCCTGCGAAGCATTTTCCGGTAGGGCCGCGGCTCTGGCGACAGCTCCCACGCCCGAAGAGCCAGGAGGGAAAGCCGTGCCTCGTTGGAAAGCTCTTTGGCAGCCGCTCGCGTGGCCCCACAGCCCGTGGGGCTGCGGGCTTTCCGGCGGCCGTCAGCCTCGGCGCCACCGGCGCCCACGTGGCGCCGCCGCGCCAGCCTGCGAAGCATTTTCCGGTAGGGCCGCGTCTCTGGCGACAGCTCCCACGCCCGAAGAGCCAGGAGGGAAAGCCGTGCCTCGTTGGAAAGCTCTTTGGCAGCCGCTCGCGTGGCCCCACAGCCCGTGGGGCTGCGGGCTTTCCGGCGGCCGTCAGCCTCGGCGACACCGGCGCCCACGTGGCGCCGCCGCGCCAGCCTTCGAAGCATTTTCCGGTAGGGCCGCGACTCTGGCGACAGCTCCCACGCCCGAAGAGCCAGGAGGGAAAGCCGTGCCTCGTTGGAAAGCTCTTTGGCAGCCGCTCGCGTGGCCCCGCAGCCCGTGGGGCTGCGGGCTTTCCAGCGGCCGTCAGCCTCGGCGACACCGGCGCCCACGTGGCGCCGCGGCGCCAGCCTGCGAAGCATTTTCCGGTAGGGCCGCGGCTGTGGCGACAGCTCCCACGCCCGAAGAGCCAGGAGGGAAAGCCGTGCCTCGTTGGAAACCTCTTTGGCAGCCACTCGCGTGGCCCCACAGCCCGTGGGGCTGCGGGCTTTCCGTCGGCCGTCAGCCTCGGCGACACCGGCGCCCACGTGGCGCCGCCGCGCCAGCCTGCGAAGCATTTTCCGGTAGGGCCGCGTCTCTGGCGACAGCTCCCACGCCCGAAGAGCCAGGAGGGAAAGCCGTGCCTCGTTGGAAAGCTCTTTGGCAGCCGCTCGCGTGGTCCTACAGCCCGTGGGGCTGCGGGCTTTCCGGCAGCCGTCAGCCTCGGCGATACCGGCGCCCACGTGGCGCCGCCGCGCCAGCCTGCGAAGCATTTTCAGGTAGGGCCGCGTCTCTGGCGACAGCTCCCACGCCCGAAGAGCCAGGAGGGAAAGCCGTGCCTCGTTGGAAAGCTCTTTGGCAGCCGCTCGCGTGGCCCCACAGCCCGTGGGGCTGCGGGCTTTCTGGCGGCCGTCAGCCTCAGCGACACCTGCGACCACGTGGCGCCGCCGCGCCAGCCTGCGAAGCATTTTCCGGTAGGACCGCGTCTCTGGCGAGAGCTCCCACGCCCGAAGAGCCAGGAGGGAAAGCCGTGCCTCGTTGGAAAGCTCTTTGGCAGCCGCTCGCATGGCCCCATAGCCCGTGGGGCTGCGGGCTTTCCGGCGGCCATCAGCCTCGGCGACACCAGGGCACATGTGGCGCCGCCGCGCCAGCCTGCGAAGCATTTTCCGGTAGGGCCGCGTCTCTGGCGACAGCTCCCACGCCCGAAGAGCCAGGAGGGAAAGCCGTGCCTCGTTGGAAAGCTCTTTGGCAGCCGCTCGCGTGGCCCCACAGCGCGTGGGGCTGCGGGCTTTCCGGCGGCCGTCAGCCTCGGCGACACCGGCGCCCACGTGGCGCCGCCGCGCCAGCCTGCGAAGCATTTTCCGGTAGGGCCGCGTCTCTGGCGACAGCTCCCACGCCCGAAGAGCCAGGAGGGAAAGCCGTGCCTCGTTGGAAAGCTCTTTGGCAGCCGCTCGCGTGGCCCCACAGCCCGTGGGGCTGCGGGCTTTCCGGCGGCCGTCAGCCTCGGCGACACCGGCGCCCACGTGGCACCGCCGCGCCAGCCTGCGAAGCATTTTCCGGTAGGGCCGCGGCTGTGGCGACAGCTCCCACGCCCGAAGAGCCAGGAGGGAAAGCCGTGCCTCGTTGGAAAGCTCTTTGGCAGCCGCTCGCGTGGCCCCACAGCCCGTGGGGCTGCGGGCTTTCTGGCGGCCGTCAGCCTCGGCGCCACCGGCGCCCACGTGGCGCCGCCGCGCCAGCCTGCGAAGCATTTTCCGGTAGGGCCGCGTCTCTGGCGACAGCTCCCACGCCCGAAGAGCCAGGAGGGAAAGCCGTGCCTCGTTGGAAAGCTCTTTGGCAGCCGCTCGCGTGGTCCTACAGCCCGTGGGGCTGCGGGCTTTCCGGCAGCCGTCAGCCTCGGCGATACCGGCGCCCACGTGGCGCCGCCGCGCCAGCCTGCGAAGCATTTTCCGGTAGGGCCGCGGCTCTGGTGACAGCTCCCACGCCCGAAGAGCCAGGAGGGAAAGCCGTGCCTCGTTGGAAAGCTCTTTGGCAGCCGCTCGCGTGGCCCCACAGCCCGTGGGGCTGCGGGCTTTTCGGCGGCCGTCAGCCTCGGCGACACCAGTGCCCACGTGGCGCCGCCGCGCCAGACTGCGAAGCATTTTCCGGTAGGGCCGCGGCTCTGGCGACAGCTCCCACGCCCGAAGAGGCAGGAGGGAAAGCCGTGCCTCATTGGAAAGCTCTTTGGCAGCCGCTCGCGTGGCCCCACAGCCCGTGGGGCTGCGGGCTTTCCGTCGGCCGTCAGCCTCGGCGACACCTGCGCCCACGTGGCGCAGCCGCGCCAGCCTGCGAAGCATTTTCCGGTAGGGCCGCGGCTCTGGCGACAGCTCCCACGCCCGAAGAGCCAGGAGGGAAAGCCGTGCCTCGTTGGAAAGCTCTTTGGCAGCCGCTCGCGTGGCCCCACAGCCCGTGGGGCTGCGGGCTTTCCGGCGGCCGTCAGCCTCGGCGATACCAGGGCACACGTGGCGCCGCCGCGCCAGCCTGCGAAGCATTTTCCGGTAGGGCCGCGGCTCTGGCGACGGCTCCCACGCCTGAAGAGCCAGGAGGGAAAGCCGTACCTCGTTGGAAAGCTCTTTGGCAGCCGCTCGCGTGGCCCCACAGCCCGTGGGGCTGCGGGCTTTTCGGCGGCCGTCAGCCTCGGCGACACCTGCGCCCACGTGGCGCCGCCGCACCAGCCTGCGAAGCATTTTCCGGTAGGGCCGCGTCTCTGGCGACAGCTCCCACGCCCGAAGAGCCAGGAGGGAAAGCCGTGCCTCGTTGGAAAGCTCTTTGGCAGCCGCTCGCGTGGCCCCACAGCCCGTGGGGCTGCGGGCTTTCCGGCGGCCGTCAGCCTCGGCGCCACCGGCGCACACGTGGCGCCGCCGCGCCAGCTTGCGAAGCATTTTCCGGTAGGGCCGCGTCTCTGGCGACAGCTCCCACGCCCGAAGAGCCAGGAGGGAAAGCCGTGCCTCGTTGGAAAGCTCTTTGGCAGCCGCTCGCGTGGTCCTACAGCCCGTGGGGCTGCGGGCTTTCCAGCAGCCGTCAGCCTCGGCGCCACCGGCGCCCTCGTGGCGCCGCCGCGCCAGCCTGCGAAGCATTTTCCGGTAGGGCCGCGGCTCTGGCGACAGCTCCCACGCCCGAAGAGCCAGGAGGGAAAGCCATGCCTCGTTGGAAAGCTCCTTGGCAGCCGCTCGCGTGGCCCCACAGCCCGTGGGGCTGCGGGCTTTCCGGCGGCCGTCAGCTTCGGCGACACCGGTGCCCACGTGGCGCCGCGGCGCCAGCCTGCGAAGCATTTTCCGGTAGGGCCGCGGCTCTGGTGACAGCTCCCCCACCCGAAGAGCCAGGAGGGAAAGCCGTGCCTCGTTGGAAAGCTCTTTGGCAGCCGCTCGCGTAGCCCCACAGCCCGTGGGGCTGCGGGCTTTCTGGCGGCCGTCAGCCTCGGCGCCACCGGCGCACACGTGGCGCCGCCGCCCCAGCCTGCGAAGCATTTTCCGGTAGGGACGCGTCTCTGGCGACAGCTCCCACGCCCGAAGAGCCAGGAGGGAAAGCCGTGCCTCGTTGGAAAGCTCTTTGGCAGCCGCTCGCGTGGCCCCACAGCCCGTGGGGCTGCGGGCTTTCCGGCGGCCGTCAGCCTCGGCGACACCTGCGACCACGTGGCGCCGCCGCGCCAGCCTGCGAAGCATTTTCCGGTAGGGCCGCGGCTCTGGCGACAGCTCCCACGCCCGAAGAGCCAGGAGGGAAAGCCGTGCCTCGTTGGAAAGCTCTTTGGCAGCCGCTCGCGTGGCCCCACAGCCCGTGGGGCTGCGGGATTTCCGGCGGCCGTCAGCCTCGGCGACACCTGCGACCACGTGGCGCCGCGGCGCCAGCCTGCGAAGCATTTTCCGGTAGGGCCGCGGCTCTGGCGACAGCTCCCACGCCCGAAGAGCCAGGAGGGAAAGCCGTGCCTCGTTGGAAAGCTCTTTGGCAGCCGCTCGCGTGGCCCCACAGCCCGTGGGGCTGCGGGTTTTCCGGCGGCCGTCAGCCTCGGCGACACCGGCGCCCACGTGGCGCCGCCGCGCCAGCCTGCGAAGCATTTTCCGGTAGGGCCGCGTCTCTGGCGACAGCTCCCACGCCCGAAGAGCCAGGAGGGAAAGCCGTGCCTCGTTGGAAAGCTCTTTGGCAGCCGCTCGCGTGGCCCCACAGCCCGTGGGGCTGCGGGCTTTCCAGCGGCCGTCAGCCTCGGCGACACCGGCGCCCACGTGGCGCCGCCGCGTCAGCCTGCGAAGCATTTTCCGGTAGGGCCGCGGCTGTGGCGACAGCTCCCACGCCCGAAGAGCCAGGAGGGAAAGCCGTGCCTCGTTGGAAAGCTCTTTGGCAGCCGCTCGCGTGGCCCCACAGCCCGTGGGGCTGCGGGCTTTCCGGCGGCCGTCAGCCTCGGCGACACCGGCGCACACGTGGCGCCGCCGCGCCAGCCTGCGAAGCATTTTCCGGTAGGGCCGCGTCTCTGGCGACAGCTCCCACGCCCGAAGAGCCAGGAGGGAAAGCCGTGCCTCGTTGGAAAGCTCTTTGGCAGCCGCTCGCGTGGTCCTACAGCCCGTGGGGCTGCGGCCTTTCCGGCGGACGTCAGCCTCGGCGATACCGGCGCCCACGTGGCGCCGCCGCGCCAGCCTGCGAAGCATTTTCCGGTAGGGCCGCGGCTCTGGCGACAGCTCCCACGCCCGAAGAGCCAGGAGGGAAAGCCATGCCTCGTTGGAAAGCTCTTTGGCAGCCGCTCGCGTGGCCCCACAGCCCGTGGGGCTGCGGGCTTTCCGGCGGCCGTCAGCTTCGGCGACACCGGCGCCCACGTGTCGCCGCGGCGCCAGCCTGCGAAGCATTTTCCGGTAGGGCCGCGGCTCTGGTGACATCTCCCCCACCCGAAGAGCCAGGAGGGAAAGCCGTGCCTCGTTGGAAAGCTCTTTGGCAGCCGCTCGCGTGGCCCCACAGCCCGTGGGGCTGCGGGCTTTCCGGCGGCCGTCAGCCTCGGCGCCACCGGCGCACACGTGGCGCCGCCGCCCCAGCCTGCGAAGCATTTTCCGGTAGGGACGCGTCTCTGGCGACAGCTCCCACGCCCGAAGAGCCAGGAGGGAAAGCCGTGCCTCGTTGGAAAGCTCTTTGGCAGCCGCTCGCGTGGCCCCACAGCCCGTGGGGCTGCAGGCTTTCCGGCGGCCGTCAGCCTCGGCGACACCTGCGACCACGTGGCGCCGCCGCGCCAGACTGCGAAGCATTTTCTGGTTGGGCCTCGTCTCTGGCGACAGCTCCCACGCCCGAAGAGCCAGGAGGGAAAGCCGTGCCTCGTTGGAAAGCTCTTTGGCAGCCGCTCGCGTGGCCCCACAGCCCGTGGGGCTGCGGGCTTTCCGGCGGCCGTCAGCCTCGGCGAACACCAGTGCCCACGTGGCGCCGCCGCGCCAGCCTGCGAAGCATTTTCCGGTAGGGCCGCGGCTCTGGCGACAGCTCCCACGCCCGAAGAGCCAGGAGGGAAAGCCGTGCCTCATTGGAAAGCTCTTTGGCAACCGCTCGCGTGGCCCCACAGCCCGTGGGGCTGCGGGCTTTCCGTCGGCCGTCAGCCTCGGCGACACCTGCGCCCACGTGGCGCCGCCGCGCCAGCCTGCGAAGCATTTTCCGGTAGGGCCGCGGCTCTGGCGACAGCTCCCACGCCCGAAGAGCCAGGAGGAAAGCCGTGCCTCGTTGGAAAGCTCTTTGGCAGCCGCTCGCGTGGCCCCACAGCCCGTGGGGCTGCGGGCTTTCCGGCGGCCGTCAGCCTCGGCGCCACCGGCGCCCACGTGGCGCCGCCGCGCCAGCCTGCGAAGCATTTTCCGGTAGGGCCGCGTCTCTGGCGACAGCTCCCACGCCCGAAGAGCCAGGAGGGAAAGCCGTGCCTCGTTGGAAAGCTCTTTGGCAGCCGCTCGCGTGGCCCCACAGCCCGTGGGGCTGCGGGCTTTTCGGCGGCCGTCAGCCTCGGCGACACCAGTGCCAACGTGGCGCCGCCGCGCCAGCCTGCGAAGCATTTTCCGGTAGGGCCGCGGCCTCTGGCGACAGCTCCCACGCCCGAAGAGCCAGGAGGAAAGCCGTGCCTCGTTGGAAAGCTCTTTGGCAGCCCGCTCGCGTGGTCCCACAGCCCGTGGGGCTGCGGGCTTTTCGGCGGCCGTCAGCCTCCGGCGCCACCTGCGCCCACGTGGCGCCGCCGCACCAGCCTGCGAAGCATTTTCCGGTAGGGCCGCGTCTCTGGCGACAGCTCCCACGCCCGAAGAGCCAGGAGGGAAAGCCGTTGCCTCGTTGGAAAGCCTCTTTGGCAGCCGCTCGCGTGGCCCCACAGTCCGTGGGGCTGCGGGCTTTTCCGGCAGCCGTCATCCTCGGCGACACCGGCGCCCACGTGGCGCCGCCGCGCCCGCCTGCAAAGGCATTTTCCGGTAGGGCCACGGCTCTGGCGACAGCTCCCACGCCCGGAAGAGCCAGGAGGGAAAGCCGTGCCTCGTTGGAAAGCTCTTTGGCAGCCGCTCGCGTGGCCCCACAGCCCGTGGGGCTGCGGGCTTTCCGGCGGCCGTCAGCCTCGGCGCCACCGGCGCCCACGTGGTGCCGCCGCCCCAGCCTGCGAAGCATTTTCCGGTAGGGCCGCGTCTCTGGCGACAGCTACCACGCCCGAAGAGCCAGGAGGGAAAGCCGTGCCTTGTTGGAAAGCTCTTTGGCAGCCGCTCGCGTGGCCCCACAGCCCGTGGGGCTGCGGGCTTTTCGGCGGCCGTCAGCCTCGGCGACATCAGTGCCCACGTGGCGCCGCCGCGCCAGCCTGCGAAGCATTTTCCGGTAGGGCCGCGGCTCTGGCGACAGCTCCCACGCCCGAAGAGCCAGGAGGGAAAGCCGTGCCTCGTTGGAAAGCTCTTTGGCAGCCGCTCGCGTGGCCCCACAGCCCGTGGGGCTGCGGGCTTTTCGGCGGCCGTCAGCCTCGGCGCCACCTGCACCCACGTGGCGCCGCCGCACCCGCCTGCGAAGCATTTTCCGGTAGGGCCGCGTCTCTGGCGACAGCTCCCTAACGCCCGAAGAGCCAGGAGGGAAAGCCGTGCCTCGTTGGAAAGCTCCTTTGGCAGCCGCCTCGCGTGGCCCCACAGCCCGTGGGGCTGCGGGCTTTCCGGCGGCCGTCAGGCTCGGCGGACACCTGCACCCACGTGGCGCCGCCACGCCAGCCTGCGAAGCATTTTCCGGTAGGGCCGCGGCTCTGGCGACAGCTCCCACGCCCGAAGAGCCAGGAGGGAAAGCCGAGCCTCGTTGGAAAGCTCTTGGCAGTCGCTCGCGGGGCCCCACAGCCCGTGGGGGCTGCGGGCTTTCCGGCGGCCGTCAGCCTCGGCGCCACCGGCGCCCACGTGGCGCCGCCGCGCCAGCCTGAGAAGCATTTTCCGGTAGGGCCGCGGCTCTGGCGACAGCTCCCACGCCCGAAGAGCCAGGAGGGGAAAGCCGTGCCTCGTTGGGAAAGCTCTTTGGCAGCCGCTCGTGTGGCCCCCACAGCCCGTGGGGCTGCGGGCTTTCCGGCGGCCGTCAGCCTCGGCGACACCGGCGCCCACGTGGTTCCGCCGCGCCAGCCTGCGAAGCATTTTTCCGGTAGGGCCGCGTCTCTGGCGACAGCTCCCACGCCCGAAGAGCCAGGAGGGAAAGCCGTGCCTCGTTGGAAAGCTCTTTGGCAGCCGCTCGCGTGGCCCCACAGCCCGTGGGGCTGCGGGCTTTCCGGCGGCCGTCAGCCTCGGCGCCACCCGGCGCACACGTGGCGCCGCCGCGCCAGCTTGCGAATCATTTTCCGGTAGGGCCGCGTCTCTGGCGACAGCTCCCACGCCCGAAGAGCCAGGAGGGAAAGCCGTGCCTCGTTGGAAAAGCTCTTTGGCAGCCGCTCGCGTGGTCCTACAGCCCGTGGGGCTGCGGGCTTTCCAGCAGCCGTCAGCCTCGGCGCCACCGGCGCCCTCGTGGCGCCGCCGCGCCAGCCTGCGAAGCATTTTCCGGTAGGGGCCGCGGCTCTGGCGACAGCTCCCACGCCCGAAGAGCCAGGAGGGAAAGCCATGGCCTCGTTGAAAGCTCCTTGGCAGCCCGCTCGCGTGGCCCCACAGCCCGTGGGGCTGCGGGCTTTCCGGCGGCCGTCAGCTTCGGCGACACCGGTGCCCACGTGGCGCGGCGGCGCCAGCCTGCGAAGCATTTTCCGGTAGGGCCGCGGCTCTGGTGACAGCTCCCCCACCCGAAGAGCCTGGAGGGAAAGCCGTGCCTCGTTGGAAAGCTCTTTGGCAGCCGCTCGCGTAGCCCCAGCAGCCCGTGGGGCTGCGGGCTTTCCGGCGGCCGTCAGCCTCGGCGCCACCGGCGCACACGTGGCGCCGCCGCCCCAGCCTGCGAAGCATTTTCTGGTAGGGACGCGTCTCTGACGACAGCTCCCACGCCCGAAGAGCCAGGAGGGAAAGCCGTGCCTCGTTGGAAAGCTCTTTGGCAGCCGCTCGCGTGGCCCCCACAGCCCGTGGGGCTGCGGCTTTTCCGGCGGCCGTCAGCCTCGGCCGACACCTGCGCCCACGTGTCGCCGCCGCGCCAGCCTGCGAAGCATTTTCCGGTAGGGCCGCGGGCTCTGGCGACAGCTCCCACGCCCGAAGAGCAGGAGGGAAAGCCGTGCCTCGTTGGAAAGCTCTTTGGCAGCCGCTCGCGTGGCCCCACAGCCCATGGGGCTGCGGGCTTTCCGGCGGCCATCAGCGGTCGGCGACACCTGCGACCACGTGGCGCCGCGGCGCCAGCCTGCGAAGCATTTTCCGGTAGGGCCGCGGCTCTGGCGACAGCTCCCACGCCCGAAGAGCCAGGAGGGAAAGCCGTGCCTCGTTGGAAAGCTCTTTGGCATCCGCTCGCGTGGCCCCACAGCCCGTGGGGCTGCGGGCTTTCCGGCGGCCGTCAGCCTCGGCGACACCGGCGCCCACGTGGCGCCGCCGCGCCAGCCTGCGAAGCATTTTCCGGTAGGGCCGCGTCTCTGGCGACAGCTCCCACGCCCGAAGAGCCAGGAGGGAAAGCCGTGCCTCGTTGGAAAGATCTTTGGCAGCCGCTCGCGTGGCCCCACAGCCCGTGGGGCTGCGGGCTTTCCAGCGGCCGTCAGCCTCGGCGAAACCGGCGCCCACGTGGCGCCGCCGCGCCAGCCTGCGAAGCATTTTCCGGTAGGGCCGCGGCTCTGGCGACAGCTCCCACGCCCGAAGAGCCAGGAGGGAAAGCCATGCCTCGTTGGAAAGCTCTTTGGCAGCCGCTCGCGTGGCCCCACAGCCCGTGGGGCTGCGGGCTTTCCGGCGGCCGTCAGCTTCGGCGACACCGGCGCCCACGTGGCACCGCGGCGCCAGCCTGCGAAACATTTTCCGGTAGGGCCGCGGCTCTGGTGACAGCTCCCCCACCCGAAGAGCCAGGAGGGAAAGCCGTGCCTCGTTGGAAAGCTCTTTGGCAGCCGCTCGCGTGGCCCCACAGCCCGTGGGGCTGCGGGCTTTCCGGCGGCCGTCAGCCTCGGCGCCACCGGCGCACACGTGGCGCCGCCGCCCCAGCCTGCGAAGCATTTTCCGGTAGGGACGCGTCTCTGGCGACAGCTCCCACGCCCGAAGAGCCAGGAGGGAAAGCCGTGCCTCGTTGGAAAGCTCTTTGGCAGCCGCTCGCGTGGCCCCACAGCCCGTGGGGCTGCGGGCTTTCCGGCGGCCGTCAGCCTCGGCGACACCTGCGACCACGTGGCGCCGCCGCGCCAGCCTGCGAAGCATTTTCCGGTAGGGCCGCGTCTCTGGCGACAGCTCCCACGCCCGAAGAGCCAGGAGGGAAAGCCGTGCCTCGTTGGAAAGCTCTTTGGCAGCCGCTCGCGTGGCCCCACAGCCCGTGGGGCTGCGGGCTTTCCGGCGGCCGTCAGCCTCGGCGACACCAGTGCCCACGTCGGCGCCGCCGCGCCAGCCTGCGAAGCATTTTCCGGTAGGGCCGCGGCTCTGGCGACAGCTCCCACGCCCGAAGAGCCAGGAGGGAAAGCCGTGCCTCATTGGAAAGCTCTTTGGCAACCGCTCGCGTGGCCCCACAGCCCGTGGGGCTGCGGGCTTTCCGTCGGCCGTCAGCCTCGGCGACACCTGCGCCCACGTGGCGCCGCCGCGCCAGCCTGCGAAGCATTTTCCGGTAGGGCCGCGGCTCTGGCGACAGCTCCCACGCCCGAAGAGCCAGGAGGGAAAGCCGTGCCTCGTTGGAAAGCTCTTTGGCAGCCGCTCGCGTGGCCCCACAGCCCGTGGGGCTGCGGGCTTTCCGGCGGCCGTCAGCCTCGGCGCCACCGGCGCCCACGTGGCGCCGCCGCACCAGCCTGCGAAGCATTTTCCGGTAGGGCCGCGTCTCTGGCGACAGCTCCCACGCCCGAAGATCCAGGAGGGAAAGCCGTGCCTTGTTGGAAACCTCTTTGGCAGACGCTCGCGTGGCCCCACAGCCCGTGGGGCTGCGGGCTTTTCGGCGGCCGTCAGCCTCGGCGACACCAGGGCACACGTGGCGCCCCCGCGCCAGCCTGCGAAGCATTTTCCGGTAGGGCCGCGTCTCTGGCGACAGCTCCCACGCCTGAAGAGCCAGGAGGGAAAGCCGTGCCTCGTTGGAAAGCTCTTTGGCAGCCGCTCGCGTGGCCCCCACAGCCCGTGGGGCTGCGGGCTTTCCGGCGGCCGTCAGCCTCGGCGCCACCGGCGCCCACGTGGCGCCGCGGCGCCAGCCTGCGAAGCATTTTCCGGTAGGGCCGCGGCTCTGGTGACAGCTCCCCCACCCGAAGAGCCAGGAGGGAAAGCCGTGCCTCGTTGGAAAGCTCTTTGGCAGCCGCTCGCGTGGCCCCACAGCCCGTGGGGCTGCGGGCTTTCCGGCGGCCGTCAGCCTCGGCGCCACCGGCGCCCTCGTGGCGCCGCCGCCCCAGCCTGCGAAGCATTTTCCGGTAGGGACGCGGCTCTGGCGACAGCTCCCACGCCCGAAGAGCCAGGAGGGAAAGCCATGCCTCGTTGGAAAGCTCCTTGGCAGCCGCTCGCGTGGCCCCACAGCCCGTGGGGCTGCGGGCTTTCCGGCGGCCGTCAGCTTCGGCGACACCGGTGCCCACGTGGCGCCGCGGCTCCAGCCTGCGAAGCATTTTCCGGTAGGGCCCCGGCTCTGGTGACAGCTCCCCCACCCGAAGAGCCTGGAGGGAAAGCCGTGCCTCGTTGGAAAGCTCTTTGGCAGCCGCTCGCGTGGTCCCACAGCCCGTGTGGCTGCGGGCTTTTCGGCGGCCATCAGCCTCGGCGCCACCTGCGCCCACGTGGCGCCGCCGCACCAGCCTGCGAAGCATTTTCCGGTAGGGCCGCGTCTCTGGCGACAGCTCCCACGCCCGAAGAGCCAGGAGGGAAAGCCGTGCCTCG
The DNA here is from genome assembly GCF_028500815.1 of Rissa tridactyla. NCBI lineage: Eukaryota > Metazoa > Chordata > Aves > Charadriiformes > Laridae > Rissa > Rissa tridactyla. The sequence continues at coordinate 50,599 of NW_026529523.1, forward strand.
TTGGAAAGCTCTTTGGCAGCCGCTCGCGTGGCCCCACAGTCCGTGGGGCAGCGGGCTTTCCGGCAGCCGTCATCCTCGGCGACACCGGCGCCCACGTGGCGCCGCCGCGCCCGCCTGCAAAGCATTTTCCGGTAGGGCCACGGCTCTGGCGACAGCTCCCACGCCCGAAGAGCCAGGAGGGAAAGCCGTGCCTCGTTGGAAAGCTCTTTGGCAGCCGCTCGCGTGGCCCCACAGCCCGTGGGGCTGCGGGCTTTTCGGCGGCCGTCAGCCTCGGCGACACCGGCGCCCACGTGGCGCCGCCGCGCCAGCCTGCGAAGCATTTTCCGGTAGGGCCGCGTCTCTGGCGACAGCTCCCACACCCGAAGAGCCAGGAGGGAAAGCCGTGCCTCGTTGGAAAGCTCTTTGGCAGCCGCTCGCGTGGTCCTACAGCCCGTGGGGCTGCGGGCTTTCCGGCGGCCGTCAGCTTCGGCGACACCGGCGCCCACGTGGCGCCGCCGCGCCAGCCTGCGAAGCATTTTCCGGTAGGGCCGCGGCTCTGGTGACAGCTCCCCCACCCGAAGAGCCAGGAGGGAAAGCCGTGCCTCGTTGGAAAGCTCTTTGGCAGCCGCTCGCGTGGCCCCACAGCCCGTGGGGCTGCGGGCTTTCCGGCGGCCGTCAGCCTCGGCGCCACCGGCGCACACGTGGCGCCGCCGCCCCAGCATGCGAAGCATTTTCCGGTAGGGACGCGTCTCTGGCGACAGCTCCCACGCCCGAAGAGCCAGGAGGGAAAGCCGTGCCTCGTTGGAAAGCTCTTTGGCAGCCGCTCGCGGTGGCCCCACAGCCCGTGGGGCTGCGGGCTTTCCGGCGGCCGTCAGCCTCGGCGACACCTGCGACCACGTGGCGCCGCCGCGCCCGCCTGCGAAGCATTTTCCGGTAGGGCCGCGTCTCTGGCGACAGCTCCCACGCCCGAAGAGCCAGGAGGGAAAGCCGTGCCTCGTTGGAAAGCTCTTTGGCAGCCGCTCGCGTGGCCCCAGAGACCGTGGGGCTGCGGGCTTTCCGGCGGCCGTCAGCCTCGGCGCCACCGGCGCCCACGTGGCGCCGCCGCGCCAGCCTGCGAAGCATTTTCCGGTAGGGCCGCGTCTCTGGCGACAGCTCCCACGCCCGAAGAGCCAGGAGGGAAAGCCGTGCCTTGTTGGAAACCTCTTTGGCAGCCGCTCGCGTGGCCCCACAGCCCGTGGGGCTGCGGGCTTTTCGGCGGCCGTCAGCCTCGGCGACACCAGTGCCCACGTGGCGCCGCCGCGCCAGCCTGCGAAGCATTTTCCGGTAGGGCCGCGGCTCTGGCGACAGCTCCCACGCCCGAAGAGCCAGGAGGGAAAGCCGTGCCTCGTTGGAAAGCTCTTTGGCAGCCGCTCGCGTGGTCCCACAGCCCGTGTGGCTGCGGGCTTTTCGGCGGCCATCAGCCTCGGCGCCACCTGCGCCCACGTGGCGCCGCCGCACCAGCCTGCGAAGCATTTTCCGGTAGGGCCGCGTCTCTGGCGACAGCTCCCACGCCCGAAGAGCCAGGAGGGAAAGCCGTGCCTCGTTGGAAAGCTCTTTGGCAGCCGCTCGCGTGGCCCCACAGTCCGTGGGGCAGCGGGCTTTCCGGCAGCCGTCATCCTCGGCGACACCGGCGCCCACGTGGCGCCGCCGCGCCCGCCTGCAAAGCATTTTCCGGTAGGGCCACGGCTCTGGCGACAGCTCCCACGCCCGAAGAGCCAGGAGGGAAAGCCGTGCCTCGTTGGAAAGCTCTTTGGCAGCCGCTCGCGTGGCCCCACAGCCCGTGGGGCTGCGGGCTTTTCGGCGGCCGTCAGCCTCGGCGCCACCTGCACCCACGTGGCACCGCCGCACCAGCCTGCGAAGCATTTTCCGGTAGGGCCGCGTCTCTGGCGACAGCTCCCACACCCGAAGAGCCAGGAGGGAAAGCCGTGCCTCGTTGGAAAGCTCTTTGGCAGCCGCTCGCGTGGTCCTACAGCCCGTTGGGCTGCGGCCTTTCCGGCAGCCGTCAGCCTCGGCGATACCGGCGCCCACGTGGCGCCGCCGCGCCAGCCTGCGAAGCATTTTCCGGTAGGGCCGCGTCTCTGGCGACAGCTCCCACGCCCGAAGAGCCAGGAGGGAAAGCCATGCCTCGTTGGAAAGCTCTTTGGCAGCCGCTCGCGTGGCCCCACAGCCCGTGGGGCTGCGGGCTTTCCGGCGGCCGTCAGCTTCGGCGACACCGGCGCCCACGTGGCGCCGCGGCGCCAGCCTGCGAAGCATTTTCCGGTAGGGCCGCGGCTCTGGCGACAGCTCCCCCACCCGAAGAGCCAGGAGGGAAAGCCGTGCCTCGTTGGAAAGCTCTTTGGCAGCCGCTCGCGTGGCCCCACAGCCCGTGGGGCTGCGGGCTTTCCGGCGGCCGTCAGCCTCGGCGCCACCGGCGCACACGTGGCGCCGCCGCCCCAGCCTGCGAAGCATTTTCCGGTAGGGACGCGTCTCTGGCGACAGCTCCCACGCCCGAAGAGCCAGGAGGGAAAGCCGTGCCTCGTTGGAAAGCTCTTTGGCAGCCGCTCGCGTGGCCCCACAGCCCGTGGGGCTGCGGGCTTTCCAGCGGCCGTCAGCCTCGGCGACACCAGTGCCCACGTGGCGCCGCCGCGCCAGCCTGCGAAGCATTTTCCGGTAGGGCCGCGGCTCTGGCGACAGCTCCCACGCCCGATTAGCCAGGAGGGAAAGCCGTGCCTCATTGGAAAGCTCTTTGGCAACCGCTCGCGTGGCCCCACAGCCCGTGGGGCTGCGGGCTTTCCGTCGGCCGTCAGCCTCGGCGACACCTGCGCCCACGTGGCGCCGCCGCGCCAGCCTGCGAAGCATTTTCCGGTAGGGCCGCGGCTCTGGCGACAGCTCCCACGCCCGAAGAGCCAGGAGGGAAAGCCGTGCCTCGTTGGAAAGCTCTTTGGCAGCCGCTCGCGTGGCCCCAGAGCCCGTGGGGCTGCGGGCTTTCCGGCGGCCGTCAGCCTCGGCGCCACCGGCGCCCACGTGGCGCCGCCGCACCAGCCTGCGAAGCATTTTCCGGTAGGGCCGCGTCTCTGGCGACAGCTCCCACGCCCGAAGATCCAGGAGGGAAAGCCGTGCCTTGTTGGAAACCTCTTTGGCAGACGCTCGCGTGGCCCCACAGCCCGTGGGGCTGCGGGCTTTTCGGCGGCCGTCAGCCTCGGCGACACCAGGGCACACGTGGCGCCGCCGCGCCAGCCTGCGAAGCATTTTCCGGTAGGGCCGCGGCTCTGGCGACAGCTCCCACGCCTGAAGAGCCAGGAGGGAAAGCCGTGCCTCGTTGGAAAGCTCTTTGGCAGCCGCTCGCGTGGCCCCACAGCCCGTGGGGCTGCGGGCTTTCCGGCGGCCGTCAGCTTCGGCGACACCGGCGCCCACGTGGCGCCGCGGCGCCAGCCTGCGAAGCATTTTCTGGTAGGGCCGCGGCTCTGGTGACATCTCCCCCACCCGAAGAGCCAGGAGGGAAAGCCGTGCCTCGTTGGAAAGCTCTTTGGCAGCCGCTCGCGTGGCCCCACAGCCCGTGGGGCTGCGGGCTTTCCGGCGGCCGTCAGCCTCGGCGCCACCGGCGCCCACGTGGCGCCGCCGCCCCAGCCTGCGAAGCATTTTCCGGTAGGGACGCGTCTCTGGCGACAGCTCCCACGCCCGAAGAGCCAGGAGGGAAAGCCGTGCCTCGTTGGAAAGCTCTTTGGCAGCCGCTCGCGTGGCCCCACAGCCCGTGGGGCTGCGGGCTTTCCGGCGGCCGTCAGCCTCGGCGACACCAGGGCACACGTGGCGCCGCCGCGCCAGCCTGCGAAGCATTTTCCGGTAGGGCCGCGTCTCTGGCGACAGCTCCCACGCCCGAAGAGCCAGGAGGGAAAGCCGTGCCTCGTTGGAAAGCTCTTTGGCAGCCGCTCGCGTGGCCCCAGAGACCGTGGGGCTGCGGGCTTTCCGGCGGCCGTCAGCCTCGGCGCCACCGGCGCCCACGTGGCGCCGCCGCGCCAGCCTGCGAAGCATTTTCCGGTAGGGCCGCGTCTCTGGCGACAGCTCCCACGCCCGAAGAGCCAGGAGGGAAAGCCGTGCCTTGTTGGAAACCTCTTTGGCAGCCGCTCGCGTGGCCCCACAGCCCGTGGGGCTGCGGGCTTTTCGGCGGCCGTCAGCCTCGGCGACACCAGTGCCCACGTGGCGCCGCCACGCCAGCCTGCGAAGCATTTTCCGGTAGGGCCGCGTCTCTGGCGACAGCTCCCACGCCCGAAGAGCCAGGAGGGAAAGCCGTGCCTCGTTGGAAAGCTCTTTGGCAGCCGCTCGCGTGGTCCCACAGCCCGTGGGGCTGCGGGCTTTTCGGCGGCCGTCAGCCTCGGCGCCACCTGCGCCCACGTGGCGCCGCCGCACCAGCCTGCGAAGCATTTTCCGGTAGGGCCGCGTCTCTGGCGACAGCTCCCACGCCGGAAGAGCCAGGAGGGAAAGCCGTGCCTCGTTGGAAAGCTCTTTGGCAGCCGCTCGCGTGGCCCCACAGTCCGTGCGGCTGCGGGCTTTCCGGCAGCCGTCATCCTCGGCGACACCGGCGCCCACGTGGCGCCGCCGCGCCCGCCTGCAAAGCATTTTCCGGTAGGGCCACGGCTCTGGCGACAGCTCCCACGCCCGAAGAGCCAGGAGGGAAAGCCGTGCCTCGTTGGAAAGCTCTTTGGCAGCCGCTCGCGTGGCCCCACAGCCCGTGGGGCTGCGGGCTTTCTGGCGGCCGTCAGCCTCGGCGCCACCGGCGCCCACGTGGTGCCGCCGCCCCAGCCTGCGAAGCATTTTCCGGTAGGGCCGCGTCTCTGGCGACAGCTACCACGCCCGAAGAGCCAGGAGGGAAAGCCGTGCCTTGTTGGAAAGCTCTTTGGCAGCCGCTCGCGTGGCCCCACAGCCCGTGGGGCTGCGGGCTTTTCGGCGGCCGTCAGCCTCGGCGACATCAGTGCCCACGTGGCGCCGCCGCGCCAGCCTGCGAAGCATTTTCCGGTAGGGCCGCGTCTCTGGCGACAGCTCCCACGCCCGAAGAGCCAGGAGGGAAAGCCGTGCCTCGTTGGAAAGCTCTTTGGCAGCCGCTCGCGTGGCCCCACAGCCCGTGGGGCTGCGGGCTTTTCGGCGGCCGTCAGCCTCGGCGCCACCTGCACCCACGTGGCGCCGCCCGCACCAGCCTGCGAAGCATTTTCCGGTAGGGCCGCGTCTCTGGCGACAGCTACCACGCCCGAAGAGCCAGGAGGGAAAGCCGTGCCTCGTTGGAAAGCTCTTTGGCAGCCGCTCGCGTGGCCCCACAGCCCGTGGGGCTGCGGGCTTTCCGGCGGCCGTCAGCCTCGGCGACACCTGCACCCACGTGGCGCCGCCACGCCAGCCTGCGAAGCATTTTCCGGTAGGGCCGCGGCTCTGGCGACAGCTCCCACGCCCGAAGAGCCAGGAGGGAAAGCCGTGCCTCGTTGGAAAGCTCCTTGGCAGTCGCTCGCGGGGGCCCCACAGCCCGTGGGGCTGCGGGCTTTCCGGCGGCCGTCAGCCTCGGCGCCACCGGCGCCCACGTGGCGCCGACGCGCCAGCCTGAGAAGCATTTTCCGGTAGGGCCGCGGCTCTGGCGACAGCTCCCACGCCCGAAGAGCCAGGAGGGAAAGCCGTGCCTCGTTGGAAAGCTCTTTGGCAGCCGCTCGCGTGGCCCCACAGCCCGTGGGGCTGCGGGCTTTCCGGCGGCCGTCAGCCTCGGCGACACCGGCGCCCACGTGGCGCCGCCGCGCCAGCCTGCGAAGCATTTTCCGGTAGGGCCGCGTCTCTGGCGACAGCTCCCACGCCCGAAGAGCCAGGAGGGAAAGCCGTGCCTCGTTGGAAAGCTCTTTGGCAGCCGCTCGCGTGGCCCCACAGCCCGTGGGGCTGCGGGCTTTCCGGCGGCCGTCAGCCTCGGCGACACCGGCGCCCACGTGGCGCCGCCGCGCCAGCCTGCGAAGCATTTTCCGGTAGGGCCGCGGCTCTGGCGACAGCTCCCACGCCCGAAGAGCCAGGAGGGAAAGCCGTGCCTCGTTGGAAAGCTCTTTGGCAGTCGCTCGCGTGGCCCCACAGCACGTGGGGCTGCGGGCTTTCCGGCGGCCGTCAGCCTCGGCGCCACCGGCGCCCACGTGGCGCCGCCGCGCCAGCCTGCGAAGCATTTTCCGGTAGGGCCGCGTCTCTGGCGACAGCTCCCACGCCCGAAGAGCCAGGAGGGAAAGCCGTGCCTCGTTGGAAAGCTCTTTGGCAGCCGCTTGCATGGCCCCATAGCCCGTGGGGCTGCGGGCTTTCCGGCGGCCATCAGCCTCGGCGACACCAGGGCACACGTGGCGCCGCCGCGCCAGCCTGCGAAGCATTTTCCGGTAGGACCGCGTCTCTGGCGACAGCTCCCACGCCCGAAGAGCCAGGAGTGAAAGCCGTGCCTCATTGGAAAGCTCTTTGGCAGCCGCTCGTGTGGTCCTACAGCCCGTGGGGCTGCGGGCTTTCCGGCAGCCGTCAGCCTCGGCGACACCGGCGCCCACGTGGCGCCGCCGCGCCAGCCTGCAAAGCATTTTCCGGTAGGGCCGCGGCTCTGGCGACAGCTCCCACGCCCGAAGAGCCAGGAGGGAAAGCCATGCCTCGTTGGAAAGCTCTTTGGCAGCCGCTCGCGTGGCCCCACAGCCCGTGGGGCTGCGGGCTTTCCGGCGGCCGTCAGCCTCGGCGACACCTGCGACCACGTGACGCCGCTGCGCCAGCCTGCGAAGCATTTTCCGGTAGGGCCGCGTCTCTGGCGACAGCTCCCATGCCCGAAGAGCCAGGAGGGAAAGCCGTGCCTCGTTGGAAAGCTCTTTGGCAGCCGCTCGCGTGGCCCCACAGCCCGTGGGGCTGCGGGCTTTTCGGCGGCCGTCAGCCTCGGCGACACCAGTGCCCACGTGGCGCCGCCGCGCCAGCCTGCGAAGCAATTTCCGGTAGGACCGCGGCTCTGGCGACAGCTCCCATGCCCGAAGAGCCAGGAGGGAAAGCCGTGCCTCATTGGAAAGCTCTTTGGCAGCTGCTTGCGTGGCCCCACAGCCCGTGGGGCTGCGGGCTTTTCGGCGGCCATCAGCCTCGGCGACACCTGCGCCCACGTGGCGCCGCCGCGCCAGCCTGCGAAGCATTTTCCGGTAGGGCCGCGGCTCTGGCGACAGCTCCCACGCCCGAAGAGCCAGGAGGGAAAGCCGTGCCTCGTTGGAAAGCTCTTTGGCAGCCGCTCGCGTGGCCCCACAGCCCGTGGGGCTGCGGGCTTTCCGGCGGCCGTCAGCCTCGGCGCCACCGGCGCCCACGTGGCGCCGCGGCGCCAGCCTGCGAAGCATTTTCCGGTAGGGCCGCGGCTCTGGCGACAGCTCCCACGCCCGAAGAGCCAGGAGGGAAAGCCGAGCCTCGTTGGAAAGCTCTTTGGCAGCCGCTCGCGGGGCCCCACAGCCCGTGGGGCTGCGGGCTTTCCGGCGGCCGTCAGCCTCGGCGCCACCGGCGCCCACGTGGCGCCGCCGCGCCAGCCTGAGAAGCATTTTCCGGTAGGGCCGCGGCTCTGGCGACAGCTCCCACGCCCGAAGAGCCAGGAGGGAAAGCCGTGCCTCGTTGGAAAGCTCTTTGGCAGCCGCTCGCGTGGCCCCACAGCCCGTGGGGCTGCGGGCTTTCCGGCGGCCGTCAGCCTCGGCGACACCGGCGCCCACGTGGCGCCGCCGCGCCAGCCTGCAAAGCATTTTCCGGTAGGGCCGCGGCTGTGGCGACAGCTCCCACGCCCGAAGAGCCAGGAGGGAAAGCCGTGCCTCGTTGGAAAGCTCTTTGGCAGTCGCTCGCGTGGCCCCACAGCCCGTGGGGCTGCGGGCTTTCCGGCGGCCGTCAGCCTCGGCGCCACCGGCGCCCACGTGGCGCCGCCGCGCCAGCCTGCGAAGCATTTTCCGGTAGGGCCACGTCTCTGGTGACAGCTCCCACGCCCGAAGAGCCAGGAGGGAAAGCCGTGCCTCGTTGGAAAGCTCTTTGGCAGCCGCTCGCGTGGCCCCACAGCCCGTGGGGCTGCGGGCTTTTCGGCGGCCGTCAGCCTCGGCGACACCAGTGCCCACGTGGCGCCGCCGCGCCAGCCTGCGAAGCATTTTCCGGTAGGACCGCGGCTCTGGCGACAGCTCCCATGCCCGAAGAGCCAGGAGGGAAAGCCGTGCCTCCTTGGAAAGCTCTTTGGCAGCTGCTTGCGTGGCCCCACAGCCCGTGGGGCTGCGGGCTTTCCGGCGGCCATCAGCGTCGGCGACACCTGCGCCCACGTGGCGCCGCCGCGCCAGCCTGCGAAGCATTTTCCGGTAGGGCCGCGGCTCTGGAGACAGCTCCCACGCCCGAAGAGCCAGGAGGGAAAGCCGTGCCTCATTGGAAAGCACTTTGGCAGCCGCTCGCGTGGCCCCACAGCCCGTGGGGCTGCGGGCTTTCCGGCGGCCGTCAGCATCGGCGACACCTGCGCCCACGTGGCGCCGCCGCGCCAGCCTGCGAAGCATTTTCCGGTAGGGCCGCGTCTCTGGCGACAGCTCCCACGCCCGAAGAGCCAGGAGGGAAAGCCGTGCCTCGTTGGAAACCTCTTTGGCAGCCGCTCGCGTGGCCCCACAGCCCATGGGGCTGCGGGCTTTCCGGCGGCCGTCAGCCTCGGCGCCACCGGCGCCCACGTGGCGCCGCCGCGGCAGCCTGCGAAGCATTTTCCGGTAGGGCCGCGTCTCTGGCGACAGCTCCCACGCCCGAAGAGCCAGGAGGGAAAGCCGTGCCTCGTTGGAAAGCTCTTTGGCAGCCGCTCGCGTGGCCCCACAGCCCGTGGGGCTGCGGGCTTTCCGGCGGCCGTCAGCCTCGGCGCCACCGGCGCCCACGTGGCGCCGCCGCGCCAGCCTGCGAAGCATTTTCCGGTAGGGCCGCGGCTCTGGCGACAGCTGCCACGCCCGAAGAGCCAGGAGGGAAAGCCGTGCCTCATTGGAAAGCTCTTTGGTAGCCGCTCGCGTGGCCCCACAGCCCGTGGGGCTGCGGGCTTTCCGGCGGCCGTCAGCCTCGGCGCCACCTGCGCCCACGTGGCGCCGCCGCACCAGCCTGCGAAGCATTTTCCGGTAGGGCCGCGTCTCTGGCGACAGCTCCCACGCCCGAAGAGCCAGGAGGGAAAGCCGTGCCTCGTTGGAAAGCTCTTTGGCAGCCGCTCGCGTGGCCCCACAGCCCGTGGGGCTGCGGGCTTTCCGGCGGCCGTCAGCCTCGGCGACACCGGCGCCCACGTGGCGCCGCCGCGCCAGCCTGCGAAGCATTTTCCGGTAGGGCCGCGTCTCTGGCGACAGCTCCCACGCCCGAAGAGCCAGGAGGGAAAGCCGTGCCTCGTTGGAAAGCTCTTTGGCAGCCGCTCGCGTGGCCCCACAGCCCGTGGGGCTGCGGGCTTTCCGGCGGCCGTCAGCCTCGGCGCCACCGGCGCCCACGTGGCGCCGCCACGCCAGCCTGCGAAGCATTTTCCGGTAGGGCCGCGGCTCTGGCGACAGCTCCCACGCCCGAAGAGCCAGGAGGGAAAGCCGTGCCTCGTTGGAAAGCTCTTTGGCAGCCGCTCGCGGGGCCCCACAGCCCGTGGGGCTGCGGGCTTTCCGGCGGCCGTCAGGCTCGGCGCCACCGGCGCCCACGTGGCGCCGCCGCGCCAGCCTGAGAAGCATTTTCCGGTAGGGCCGCGGCTCTGGCGACAGCTCCCACGCCCGAAGAGCCAGGAGGGAAAGCCGTGCCTCGTTGGAAAGCTCTTTGGCAGTCGCTCGCGTGGCCCCACAGCCCATGGGGCTGCGGGCTTTCCGGCGGCCGTCAGCCTCGGCGCCACCGGCGCCCACGTGGCGCCGCCGCGCCAGCCTGCGAAGCATTTTCCGGTAGGGCCACGTCTCTGGTGACAGCTCCCACGCCTGAAGAGCCAGGAGGGAAAGCCGTGCCTCGTTGGAAAGCTCTTTGGCAGCCGCTCGCGTGGCCCCACAGCCCGTGGGGCTGCGGGCTTTTCGGCGGCCGTCAGCCTCGGCGACACCAGTGCCCACGTGGCGCCGCCGCGCCAGCCTGCGAAGCATTTTCCGGTAGGACCGCGGCTCTGGCGACAGCTCCCATGCCCGAAGAGCCAGGAGGGAAAGCCGTGCCTCCTTGGAAAGCTCTTTGGCAGCTGCTTGCGTGGCCCCACAGCCCGTGGGGCTGCGGGCTTTCCGGCGGCCATCAGCGTCGGCGACACCTGCGCCCACGTGGCGCCGCCGCGCCAGCCTGCGAAGCATTTTCCGGTAGGGCCGCGGCTCTGGAGACAGCTCCCACGCCCGAAGAGCCAGGAGGGAAAGCCGTGCCTCATTGGAAAGCACTTTGGCAGCCGCTCGCGTGGCCCCACAGCCCGTGGGGCTGCGGGCTTTCCGGCGGCCGTCAGCATCGGCGACACCTGCGCCCACGTGGCGCCGCCGCGCCAGCCTGCGAAGCATTTTCCGGTAGGGCCGCGTCTCTGGCGACAGCTCCCACGCCCGAAGAGCCAGGAGGGAAAGCCGTGCCTCGTTGGAAACCTCTTTGGCAGCCGCTCGCGTGGCCCCACAGCCCATGGGGCTGCGGGCTTTCCGGCGGCCGTCAGCCTCGGCGCCACCGGCGCCCACGTGGCGCCGCCGCGGCAGCCTGCGAAGCATTTTCCGGTAGGGCCGCGTCTCTGGCGACAGCTCCCACGCCCGAAGAGCCAGGAGGGAAAGCCGTGCCTCGTTGGAAAGCTCTTTGGCAGCCGCTCGCGTGGCCCCACAGCCCGTGGGGCTGCGGGCTTTCCGGCGGCCGTCAGCCTCGGCGCCACCGGCGCCCACGTGGCGCCGCCGCGCCAGCCTGCGAAGCATTTTCCGGTAGGGCCGCGGCTCTGGCGACAGCTGCCACGCCCGAAGAGCCAGGAGGGAAAGCCGTGCCTCATTGGAAAGCTCTTTGGTAGCCGCTCGCGTGGCCCCACAGCCCGTGGGGCTGCGGGCTTTCCGGCGGCCGTCAGCCTCGGCGCCACCTGCGCCCACGTGGCGCCGCCGCACCAGCCTGCGAAGCATTTTCCGGTAGGGCCGCGTCTCTGGCGACAGCTCCCACGCCCGAAGAGCCAGGAGGGAAAGCCGTGCCTCGTTGGAAAGCTCTTTGGCAGCCGCTCGCGTGGCCCCACAGCCCGTGGGGCTGCGGGCTTTCCGGCGGCCGTCAGCCTCGGCGACACCGGCGCCCACGTGGCGCCGCCGCGCCAGCCTGCGAAGCATTTTCCGGTAGGGCCGCGTCTCTGGCGACAGCTCCCACGCCCGAAGAGCCAGGAGGGAAAGCCGTGCCTCGTTGGAAAGCTCTTTGGCAGCCGCTCGCGTGGCCCCACAGCCCGTGGGGCTGCGGGCTTTCCGGCGGCCGTCAGCCTCGGCGCCACCGGCGCCCACGTGGCGCCGCCACGCCAGCCTGCGAAGCATTTTCCGGTAGGGCCGCGGCTCTGGCGACAGCTCCCACGCCCGAAGAGCCAGGAGGGAAAGCCGAGCCTCGTTGGAAAGCTCTTTGGCAGCCGCTCGCGGGGCCCCACAGCCCGTGGGGCTGCGGGCTTTCCGGCGGCCGTCAGGCTCGGCGCCACCGGCGCCCACGTGGCGCCGCCGCGCCAGCCTGAGAAGCATTTTCCGGTAGGGCCGCGGCTCTGGCGACAGCTCCCACGCCCGAAGAGCCAGGAGGGAAAGCCGTGCCTCGTTGGAAAGCTCTTTGGCAGCCGCTCGCGTGGCCCCACAGCCCGTGGGGCTGCGGCTTTCCGGCGGCCATCAGCCTCGGCGACACCGGCGCCCACGTGGCGCCGCCGCGCCAGCCTGCAAAGCATTTTCCGGTAGGGCCGCGGCTGTGGCGACAGCTCCCACGCCCGAAGAGCCAGGAGGGAAAGCCGTGCCTCGTTGGAAAGCTCTTTGGCAGTCGCTCGCGTGGCCCCACAGCCCATGGGGCTGCGGGCTTTCCGGCGGCCGTCAGCCTCGGCGCCACCGGCGCCCACGTGGCGCCGCCGCGCCAGCCTGCGAAGCATTTTCCGGTAGGGCCACGTCTCTGGTGACAGCTCCCACGCCTGAAGAGCCAGGAGGGAAAGCCGTGCCTCGTTGGAAAGCTCTTTGGCAGCCGCTCGCGTGGCCCCACAGCCCGTGGGGCTGCGGGCTTTTCGGCGGCCGTCAGCCTCGGCGACACCAGTGCCCACGTGGCGCCGCCGCGCCAGCCTGCGAAGCATTTTCCGGTAGGACCGCGGCTCTGGCGACAGCTCCCATGCCCGAAGAGCCAGGAGGGAAAGCCGTGCCTCCTTGGAAAGCTCTTTGGCAGCTGCTTGCGTGGCCCCACAGCCCGTGGGGCTGCAGGCTTTCCGGCGGCCATCAGCGTCGGCGACACCTGCGCCCACGTGGCGCCGCCGCGCCAGCCTGCGAAGCATTTTCCGGTAGGGCCGCGGCTCTGGAGACAGCTCCCACGCCCGAAGAGCCAGGAGGGAAAGCCGTGCCTCATTGGAAAGCACTTTGGCAGCCGCTCGCGTGGCCCCACAGCCCGTGGGGCTGCGGGCTTTCCGGCGGCCGTCAGCCTCGGCGACACCTGCGCCCACGTGGCGCCGCCGCGCCAGCCTGCGAAGCATTTTCCGGTAGGGCCGCGTCTCTGGCGACAGCTCCCACGCCCGAAGAGCCAGGAGGGAAAGCCGTGCCTCGTTGGAAACCTCTTTGGCAGCCGCTCGCGTGGCCCCACAGCCCATGGGGCTGCGGGCTTTCCGGCGGCCGTCAGCCTCGGCGCCACCGGCGCCCACGTGGCGCCGCCGCGGCAGCCTGCGAAGCATTTTCCGGTAGGGCCGCGTCTCTGGCGACAGCTCCCACGCCCGAAGAGCCAGGAGGGAAAGCCGTGCCTCGTTGGAAAGCTCTTTGGCAGCCGCTCGCGTGGCCCCACAGCCCGTGGGGCTGCGGGCTTTCCGGCGGCTGTCAGCCTCGGCGCCACCGGCGCCCACGTGGCGCCGCCGCACCAGCCTGCGAAGCATTTTCCGGTAGGGCCGCGGCTCTGGCGACAGCTCCCACGCCCGAAGAGCCAGGAGGGAAAGCCGTGCCTCATTGGAAAGCTCTTTGGCAGCCGCTCGCGGGGCCCCACAGCCCGTGGGGCTGCGGGCTTTCCGGCGGCCGTCAGCCTCGGCGACACCTGCGCCCACGTGGCGCCGCCGCACCAGCCTGCGAAGCATTTTCCGGTAGGGCCGCGTCTCTGGCGACAGCTCCCACGCCCGAAGAGCCAGGAGGGAAAGCCGTGCCTCGTTGGAAAGCTCTTTGGCAGCCGCTCGCGTGGCCCCACAGCCCGTGGGGCTGCGGGCTTTCCGGCAGCCGTCAGCCTCGGCGAAACCGGCGCCCACGTGGCGCCGCCGCGCCAGCCTGCGAAGCATTTTCCGGTAGGGCCACGGCTCTGGCGACAGCTCCCACGCCCGAAGAGCCAGGAGGGAAAGCCGTGCCTCCTTGGAAAGCTCTTTGGCAGCCGCTCGCGTGGCCCCACAGCCCGTGTGGCTGCGGGCTTTTCGGCGGCCGTCAGCCTCAGCGACACCAGTGCCCACGTGGCGCCGCCGCGCCAGCCTGCGAAGCATTTTCCGGTAGGGCCGCGGCTCTGGCGACAGCTCCCACGCCCGAAGAGCCAGGAGGGAAAGCCGTGCCTCGTTGGAAAGCTCTTTGGCAGCCGCTCGCGTGGCCCCACAGCCCGTGGGGCTGCGGGCTTTTCGGCGGCCGTCAGCCTCGGCGACACCAGTGCCCACGTGGCGCCGCCGCGCCAGCCTGCGAAGCATTTTCCGGTAGGACCGCGGCTCTGGCGACAGCTCCCACGCCCGAAGAGCCAGGAGGGAAAGCCGTGCCTCCTTGGAAAGCTCTTTGGCAGCTGCTTGCGTGGCCCCACAGCCCGTGGGGCTGCGGGCTTTCCAGCGGCCATCAGCGTCGGCGACACCTGCGCCCACGTGGCGCCGCCGCGCCAGCCTGCGAAGCATTTTCCGGTAGGGCCGCGGCTCTGGAGACAGCTCCCACGCCCGAAGAGCCAGGAGGGAAAGCCGTGCCTCATTGGAAAGCACTTTGGCAGCCGCTCGCGTGGCCCCACAGCCCGTGGGGCTGCGGGCTTTCCGGCGGCCGTCAGCCTCGGCGACACCTGCGCCCACGTGGCGCCGCCGCGCCAACCTGCGAAGCATTTTCCGGTAGGGCCGCGGCTCTGGCGACAGCTCCCACGCCCGAAGAGCCAGGAGGGAAAGCCGTGCCTCGTTGGAAACCTCTTTGGCAGCCGCTCGCGTGGCCCCACAGCCCATGGGGCTGCGGGCTTTCCGGCGGCCGTCAGCCTCGGCGCCACCGGCGCCCACGTGGCGCCGCCGCGGCAGCCTGCGAAGCATTTTCCGGTAGGGCCGCGTCTCTGGCGACAGCTCCCACGCCCGAAGAGCCAGGAGGGAAAGCCGTGCCTCGTTGGAAAGCTCTTTGGCAGCCGCTCGCGTGGCCCCACAGCCCGTGGGGCTGCGGGCTTTCCGGCGGCCGTCAGCCTCGGCGACACCAGTGCCCACGTGGCGCCGCCGCGCCAGCCTGCGAAGCATTTTCCGGTAGGGCCGCGGCTCTGGCGACAGCTGCCACGCCCGAAGAGCCAGGAGGGAAAGCCGTGCCTCATTGGAAAGCTCTTTGGCAACCGCTCGCGTGGCCCCACAGCCCGTGGGGCTGCGGGCTTTCCGGCGGCCGTCAGCCTCGGCGCCACCTGCGCCCACGTGGCGCCGCCGCACCAGCCTGCGAAGCATTTTCCGGTAGGGCCGCGTCTCTGGCGACAGCTCCCACGCCCGAAGAGCCAGGAGGGAAAGCCGTGCCTCGTTGGAAAGCTCTTTGGCAGCCGCTCGCGTGGCCCCACAGCCCGTGGGGCTGCGGGCTTTCCGGCGGCCGTCAGCCTCGGCGACACCGGCGCCCACGTGGCGCCGCCGCGCCAGCCTGCGAAGCATTTTCCGGTAGGGCCGCGTCTCTGGCGACAGCTCCCACGCCCGAAGAGCCAGGAGGGAAAGCCGTGCCTCGTTGGAAAGCTCTTTGGCAGCCGCTCGCGTGGCCCCACAGCCCGTGGGGCTGCGGGCTTTCCGGCGGCCGTCAGCCTCGGCGCCACCGGCGCCCACGTGGCGCCGCCACGCCAGCCTGCGAAGCATTTTCCGGTAGGGCCGCGGCTCTGGCGACAGCTCCCACGCCCGAAGAGCCAGGAGGGAAAGCCGAGCCTCGTTGGAAAGCTCTTTGGCAGCCGCTCGCGGGGCCCCACAGCCCGTGGGGCTGCGGGCTTTCCGGCGGCTGTCAGCCTCGGCGCCACCGGCGCCCACGTGGCGCCGCCGCACCAGCCTGCGAAGCATTTTCCGGTAGGGCCGCGGCTCTGGCGACAGCTGCCACGCCCGAAGAGCCAGGAGGGAAAGCCGTGCCTCATTGGAAAGCTCTTTGGCAGCCGCTCGCGGGGCCCCACAGCCCGTGGGGCTGCGGGCTTTCCGGCGGCCGTCAGCCTCGGCGACACCTGCGCCCACGTGGCGCCGTCCGCACCAGCCTGCGAAGCATTTTCCGGTAGGGCCGCGTCTCTGGCGACAGCTCCCACGCCCGAAGAGCCAGGAGGGAAAGCCGTGCCTCGTTGGAAAGCTCTTTGGCAGCCGCTCGCGTGGCCCCACAGCCCGTGGGGCTGCGGGCTTTCCGGCAGCCGTCAGCCTCGGCGAAACCGGCGCCCACGTGGCGCCGCCGCGCCAGCTTGCGACGCATTTTCCGGTAGGGCCGCGTCTCTGGCGACAGCTCCCACGCCCGAAGAGCCAGGAGGGAAAGCCGTGCCTCCTTGGAAAGCTCTTTGGCAGCCGCTCGCGTGGCCCCACAGCCCGTGTGGCTGCGGGCTTTTCGGCGGCCGTCAGCCTCGGCGACACCAGTGCCCACGTGGCGCCGCCGCGCCAGCCTGCGAAGCATTTTCCGGTAGGACCGCGGCTCTGGCGACAGCTCCCACGCCCGAAGAGCCAGGAGGGAAAGCCGTGCCTCCTTGGAAAGCTCTTTGGCAGCTGCTTGCGTGGCCCCACAGCCCGTGGGGCTGCGGGCTTTCCGGCGGCCATCAGCGTCGGCGACACCTGCGCCCACGTGGCGCCGCCGCGCCAGCCTGCGAAGCATTTTCCGGTAGGGCCGCGGCTCTGGAGACAGCTCCCACGCCCGAAGAGCCAGGAGGGAAAGCCGTGCCTCATTGGAAAGCACTTTGGCAGCCGCTCGCGTGGCCCCACAGCCCGTGGGGCTGCGGGCTTTCCGGCGGCCGTCAGCCTCGGCGACACCTGCGCCCACGTGGCGCCGCCGCGCCAGCCTGCGAAGCATTTTCCGGTAGGGCCGCGGCTCTGGCGACAGCTCCCACGCCCGAAGAGCCAGGAGGGAAAGCCGTGCCTCGTTGGAAACCTCTTTGGCAGCCGCTCGCGTGGCCCCACAGCCCATGGGGCTGCGGGCTTTCCGGCGGCCGTCAGCCTCGGCGCCACCGGCGCCCACGTGGCGCCGCCGCGGCAGCCTGCGAAGCATTTTCCGGTAGGGCCGCGTCTCTGGCGACAGCTCCCACGCCCGAAGAGCCAGGAGGGAAAGCCGTGCCTCGTTGGAAAGCTCTTTGGCAGCCGCTCGCGTGGCCCCACAGCCCGTGGGGCTGCGGGCTTTCCGGCGGCCGTCAGCCTCGGCGCCACCGGCGCCCACGTGGCGCCGCCGCGCCAGCCTGCGAAGCATTTTCCGGTAGGGCCGCGGCTCTGGCGACAGCTGCCACGCCCGAAGAGCCAGGAGGGAAAGCCGTGCCTCATTGGAAAGCTCTTTGGCAGCCGCTCGCGTGGCCCCACAGCCCGTGGGGCTGCGGGCTTTCCGGCGGCCGTCAGCCTCGGCGCCACCTGCGCCCACGTGGCGCCGCTCGCACCAGCCTGCGAAGCATTTTCCGGTAGGGCCGCGTCTCTGGCGACAGCTCCCACGCCCGAAGAGCCAGGAGGGAAAGCCGTGCCTCGTTGGAAAGCTCTTTGGCAGCCGCTCGCGTGGCCCCACAGCCCGTGGGGCTGCGGGCTTTCCGGCGGCCGTCAGCCTCGGCGACACCGGCGCCCACGTGGCGCCGCCGCGCCAGCCTGCGAAGCATTTTCCGGTAGGGGCCGCGTCTCTGGCGACAGCTCCCACGCCCGAAGAGCCAGGAGGGAAAGCCGTGCCTCGTTGGAAAGCTCTTTGGCAGCCGCTCGCGTGGCCCCACAGCCCGTGGGGCTGCGGGCTTTCCGGCGGCCGTCAGCCTCGGCGCCACCGGCGCCCACGTGGCGCCGCCACGCCAGCCTGCGAAGCATTTTCCGGTAGGGCCGCGGCTCTGGCGACAGCTCCCACGCCCGAAGAGCCAGGAGGGAAAGCCGAGCCTCGTTGGAAAGCTCTTTGGCAGCCGCTCGCGGGGCCCCACAGCCCGTGGGGCTGCGGGCTTTCCGGCGGCCGTCAGGCTCGGCGCCACCGGCGCCCACGTGGCGCCGCCGCGCCAGCCTGAGAAGCATTTTCCGGTAGGGCCGCGGCTCTGGCGACAGCTCCCACGCCCGAAGAGCCAGGAGGGAAAGCCGTGCCTCGTTGGAAAGCTCTTTGGCAGCCGCTCGCGTGGCCCCACAGCCCGTGGGGCTGCGGCTTTCCGGCGGCCGTCAGCCTCGGCGACACCGGCGCCCACGTGGCGCCGCCGCGCCAGCCTGCAAAGCATTTTCCGGTAGGGCCGCGGCTGTGGCGACAGCTCCCACGCCCGAAGAGCCAGGAGGGAAAGCCGTGCCTCGTTGGAAAGCTCTTTGGCAGTCGCTCGCGTGGCCCCACAGCCCATGGGGCTGCGGGCTTTCCGGCGGCCGTCAGCCTCGGCGCCACCGGCGCCCACGTGGCGCCGCCGCGCCAGCCTGCGAAGCATTTCCGGTAGGGCCACGTCTCTGGTGACAGCTCCCACGCCTGAAGAGCCAGGAGGGAAAGCCGTGCCTCGTTGGAAAGCTCTTTGGCAGCCGCTCGCGTGGCCCCACAGCCCGTGGGGCTGCGGGCTTTTCGGCGGCCGTCAGCCTCGGCGACACCAGTGCCCACGTGGCGCCGCCGCGCCAGCCTGCGAAGCATTTTCCGGTAGGACCGCGGCTCTGGCGACAGCTCCCATGCCCGAAGAGCCAGGAGGGAAAGCCGTGCCTCCTTGGAAAGCTCTTTGGCAGCTGCTTGCGTGGCCCCACAGCCCGTGGGGCTGCGGGCTTTCCGGCGGCCATCAGCGTCGGCGACACCTGCGCCCACGTGGCGCCGCCGCGCCAGCCTGCGAAGCATTTTCCGGTAGGGCCGCGGCTCTGGAGACAGCTCCCACGCCCGAAGAGCCAGGAGGGAAAGCCGTGCCTCATTGGAAAGCACTTTGGCAGCCGCTCGCGTGGCCCCACAGCCCGTGGGGCTGCGGGCTTTCCGGCGGCCGTCAGCCTCGGCGACACCTGCGACCACGTGGCGCCGCCGCGCCAGCCTGCGAAGCATTTTCCGGTAGGGCCGCGTCTCTGGCGACAGCTCCCACGCCCGAAGAGCCAGGAGGGAAAGCCGTGCCTCGTTGGAAACCTCTTTGGCAGCCGCTCGCGTGGCCCCACAGCCCATGGGGCTGCGGGCTTTCCGGCGGCCGTCAGCCTCGGCGCCACCGGCGCCCACGTGGCGCCGCCGCGGCAGCCTGCGAAGCATTTTCCGGTAGGGCCGCGTCTCTGGCGACAGCTCCCACGCCCGAAGAGCCAGGAGGGAAAGCCGTGCCTCGTTGGAAAGCTCTTTGGCAGCCGCTCGCGTGGCCCCACAGCCCGTGGGGCTGCGGGCTTTCCGGCGGCTGTCAGCCTCGGCGCCACCGGCGCCCACGTGGCGCCGCCGCACCAGCCTGCGAAGCATTTTCCGGTAGGGCCGCGGCTCTGGCGACAGCTGCCACGCCCGAAGAGCCAGGAGGGAAAGCCGTGCCTCATTGGAAAGCTCTTTGGCAGCCGCTCGCGGGGCCCCACAGCCCGTGGGGCTGCGGGCTTTCCGGCGGCCGTCAGCCTCGGCGACACCTGCGCCCACGTGGCGCCGCCGCACCAGCCTGCGAAGCATTTTCCGGTAGGGCCGCGTCTCTGGCGACAGCTCCCACGCCCGAAGAGCCAGGAGGGAAAGCCGTGCCTCGTTGGAAAGCTCTTTGGCAGCCGCTCGCGTGGCCCCACAGCCCGTGGGGCTGCGGGCTTTCCGGCAGCCGTCAGCCTCGGCGAAACCGGCGCCCACGTGGTGCCGCCGCGCCAGCCTGCGAAGCATTTTCCGGTAGGGCCGCGGCTCTGGCGACAGCTCCCACGCCCGAAGAGCCAGGAGGGAAAGCCGTGCCTCATTGGAAAGCTCTTTGGCAGCCGCTCGCGGGGCCCCACAGCCCGTGGGGCTGCGGGCTTTCCGGCGGCCGTCAGCCTCGGCGACACCTGCGCCCACGTGGCGCCGCCGCACCAGCCTGCGAAGCATTTTCCGGTAGGGCCGCGTCTCTGGCGACAGCTCCCACGCCCGAAGAGCCAGGAGGGAAAGCCGTGCCTCGTTGGAAAGCTCTTTGGCAGCCGCTCGCGTGGCCCCACAGCCCGTGGGGCTGCGGGCTTTCCGGCGGCCGTCAGCCTCGGCGACACCAGTGCCCACGTGGCGCCGCCGCGCCAGCCTGCGAAGCATTTTCCGGTAGGGCCGCGGCTCTGGCGACAGCTGCCACGCCCGAAGAGCCAGGAGGGAAAGCCGTGCCTCATTGGAAAGCTCTTTGGCAACCGCTCGCGTGGCCCCACAGCCCGTGGGGCTGCGGGCTTTCCGGCGGCCGTCAGCCTCGGCGCCACCTGCGCCCACGTGGCGCCGCCGCACCAGCCTGCGAAGCATTTTCCGGTAGGGCCGCGTCTCTGGCGACAGCTCCCACGCCCGAAGAGCCAGGAGGGAAAGCCGTGCCTCGTTGGAAAGCTCTTTGGCAGCCGCTCGCGTGGCCCCACAGCCCGTGGGGCTGCGGGCTTTCCGGCGGCCGTCAGCCTCGGCGACACCGGCGCCCACGTGGCGCCGCCGCGCCAGCCTGCGAAGCATTTTCCGGTAGGGCCGCGTCTCTGGCGACAGCTCCCACGCCCGAAGAGCCAGGAGGGAAAGCCGTGCCTCGTTGGAAAGCTCTTTGGCAGCCGCTCGCGTGGCCCCACAGCCCGTGGGGCTGCGGGCTTTCCGGCGGCCGTCAGCCTCGGCGCCACCGGCGCCCACGTGGCGCCGCCACGCCAGCCTGCGAAGCATTTTCCGGTAGGGCCGCGGCTCTGGCGACAGCTCCCACGCCCGAAGAGCCAGGAGGGAAAGCCGAGCCTCGTTGGAAAGCTCTTTGGCAGCCGCTCGCGGGGCCCCACAGCCCGTGGGGCTGCGGGCTTTCCGGCGGCTGTCAGCCTCGGCGCCACCGGCGCCCACGTGGCGCCGCCGCACCAGCCTGCGAAGCATTTTCCGGTAGGGCCGCGGCTCTGGCGACAGCTGCCACGCCCGAAGAGCCAGGAGGGAAAGCCGTGCCTCATTGGAAAGCTCTTTGGCAGCCGCTCGCGGGGCCCCACAGCCCGTGGGGCTGCGGGCTTTCCGGCGGCCGTCAGCCTCGGCGACACCTGCGCCCACGTGGCGCCGCCGCACCAGCCTGCGAAGCATTTTCCGGTAGGGCCGCGTCTCTGGCGACAGCTCCCACGCCCGAAGAGCCAGGAGGGAAAGCCGTGCCTCGTTGGAAAGCTCTTTGGCAGCCGCTCGCGTGGCCCCACAGCCCGTGGGGCTGCGGGCTTTCCGGCAGCCGTCAGCCTCGGCGAAACCGGCGCCCACGTGGCGCCGCCGCGCCAGCTTGCGACGCATTTTCCGGTAGGGCCGCGTCTCTGGCGACAGCTCCCACGCCCGAAGAGCCAGGAGGGAAAGCCGTGCCTCCTTGGAAAGCTCTTTGGCAGCCGCTCGCGTGGCCCCACAGCCCGTGTGGCTGCGGGCTTTTCGGCGGCCGTCAGCCTCGGCGACACCAGTGCCCACGTGGCGCCGCCGCGCCAGCCTGCGAAGCATTTTCCGGTAGGACCGCGGCTCTGGCGACAGCTCCCACGCCCGAAGAGCCAGGAGGGAAAGCCGTGCCTCCTTGGAAAGCTCTTTGGCAGCTGCTTGCGTGGCCCCACAGCCCGTGGGGCTGCGGGCTTTCCGGCGGCCATCAGCGTCGGCGACACCTGCGCCCACGTGGCGCCGCCGCGCCAGCCTGCGAAGCATTTTCCGGTAGGGCCGCGGCTCTGGAGACAGCTCCCACGCCCGAAGAGCCAGGAGGGAAAGCCGTGCCTCATTGGAAAGCACTTTGGCAGCCGCTCGCGTGGCCCCACAGCCCGTGGGGCTGCGGGCTTTCCGGCGGCCGTCAGCCTCGGCGACACCTGCGCCCACGTGGCGCCGCCGCGCCAGCCTGCGAAGCATTTTCCGGTAGGGCCGCGGCTCTGGCGACAGCTCCCACGCCCGAAGAGCCAGGAGGGAAAGCCGTGCCTCGTTGGAAACCTCTTTGGCAGCCGCTCGCGTGGCCCCACAGCCCATGGGGCTGCGGGCTTTCCGGCGGCCGTCAGCCTCGGCGCCACCGGCGCCCACGTGGCGCCGCCGCGGCAGCCTGCGAAGCATTTTCCGGTAGGGCCGCGTCTCTGGCGACAGCTCCCACGCCCGAAGAGCCAGGAGGGAAAGCCGTGCCTCGTTGGAAAGCTCTTTGGCAGCCGCTCGCGTGGCCCCACAGCCCGTGGGGCTGCGGGCTTTCCGGCGGCCGTCAGCCTCGGCGCCACCGGCGCCCACGTGGCGCCGCCGCGCCAGCCTGCGAAGCATTTTCCGGTAGGGCCGCGGCTCTGGCGACAGCTGCCACGCCCGAAGAGCCAGGAGGGAAAGCCGTGCCTCATTGGAAAGCTCTTTGGCAGCCGCTCGCGTGGCCCCACAGCCCGTGGGGCTGCGGGCTTTCCGGCGGCCGTCAGCCTCGGCGCCACCTGCGCCCACGTGGCGCCGCCGCACCAGCCTGCGAAGCATTTTCCGGTAGGGCCGCGTCTCTGGCGACAGCTCCCACGCCCGAAGAGCCAGGAGGGAAAGCCGTGCCTCGTTGGAAAGCTCTTTGGCAGCCGCTCGCGTGGCCCCACAGCCCGTGGGGCTGCGGGCTTTCCGGCGGCCGTCAGCCTCGGCGACACCGGCGCCCACGTGGCGCCGCCGCGCCAGCCTGCGAAGCATTTTCCGGTAGGGCCGCGTCTCTGGCGACAGCTCCCACGCCCGAAGAGCCAGGAGGGAAAGCCGTGCCTCGTTGGAAAGCTCTTTGGCAGCCGCTCGCGTGGCCCCACAGCCCGTGGGGCTGCGGGCTTTCCGGCGGCCGTCAGCCTCGGCGCCACCGGCGCCCACGTGGCGCCGCCACGCCAGCCTGCGAAGCATTTTCCGGTAGGGCCGCGGCTCTGGCGACAGCTCCCACGCCCGAAGAGCCAGGAGGGAAAGCCGAGCCTCGTTGGAAAGCTCTTTGGCAGCCGCTCGCGGGGCCCCACAGCCCGTGGGGCTGCGGGCTTTCCGGCGGCCGTCAGGCTCGGCGCCACCGGCGCCCACGTGGCGCCGCCGCGCCAGCCTGAGAAGCATTTTCCGGTAGGGCCGCGGCTCTGGCGACAGCTCCACGCCCGAAGAGCCAGGAGGGAAAGCCGTGCCTCGTTGGAAAGCTCTTTGGCAGCCGCTCGCGTGGCCCCACAGCCCGTGGGGCTGCGGCTTTCCGGCGGCCGTCAGCCTCGGCGACACCGGCGCCCACGTGGCGCCGCCGCGCCAGCCTGCAAAGCATTTTCCGGTAGGGCCGCGGCTGTGGCGACAGCTCCCACGCCCGAAGAGCCAGGAGGGAAAGCCGTGCCTCGTTGGAAAGCTCTTTGGCAGTCGCTCGCGTGGCCCCACAGCCCATGGGGCTGCGGGCTTTCCGGCGGCCGTCAGCCTCGGCGCCACCGGCGCCCACGTGGCGCCGCCGCGCCAGCCTGCGAAGCATTTTCCGGTAGGGCCACGTCTCTGGTGACAGCTCCCACGCCTGAAGAGCCAGGAGGGAAAGCCGTGCCTCGTTGGAAAGCTCTTTTGGCAGCCGCTCGCGTGGCCCCACAGCCCGTGGGGCTGCGGGCTTTTCGGCGGCCGTCAGCCTCGGCGACACCAGTGCCCACGTGGCGCCGCCGCGCCAGCCTGCGAAGCATTTTCCGGTAGGACCGCGGCTCTGGCGACAGCTCCCATGCCCGAAGAGCCAGGAGGGAAAGCCGTGCCTCCTTGGAAAGCTCTTTGGCAGCTGCTTGCGTGGCCCCACAGCCCGTGGGGCTGCGGGCTTTCCGGCGGCCATCAGCGTCGGCGACACCTGCGCCCACGTGGCGCCGCCGCGCCAGCCTGCGAAGCATTTTCCGGTAGGGCCGCGGCTCTGGAGACAGCTCCCACGCCCGAAGAGCCAGGAGGGAAAGCCGTGCCTCATTGGAAAGCACTTTGGCAGCCGCTCGCGTGGCCCCACAGCCCGTGGGGCTGCGGGCTTTCCGGCGGCCGTCAGCCTCGGCGACACCTGCGACCACGTGGCGCCGCCGCGCCAGCCTGCGAAGCATTTTCCGGTAGGGCCGCGTCTCTGGCGACAGCTCCCACGCCCGAAGAGCCAGGAGGGAAAGCCGTGCCTCGTTGGAAACCTCTTTGGCAGCCGCTCGCGTGGCCCCACAGCCCATGGGGCTGCGGGCTTTCCGGCGGCCGTCAGCCTCGGCGCCACCGGCGCCCACGTGGCGCCGCCGCGGCAGCCTGCGAAGCATTTTCCGGTAGGGCCGCGTCTCTGGCGACAGCTCCCACGCCCGAAGAGCCAGGAGGGAAAGCCGTGCCTCGTTGGAAAGCTCTTTGGCAGCCGCTCGCGTGGCCCCACAGCCCGTGGGGCTGCGGGCTTTCCGGCGGCTGTCAGCCTCGGCGCCACCGGCGCCCACGTGGCGCCGCCGCACCAGCCTGCGAAGCATTTTCCGGTAGGGCCGCGGCTCTGGCGACAGCTGCCACGCCCGAAGAGCCAGGAGGGAAAGCCGTGCCTCATTGGAAAGCTCTTTGGCAGCCGCTCGCGGGGCCCCACAGCCCGTGGGGCTGCGGGCTTTCCGGCGGCCGTCAGCCTCGGCGACACCTGCGCCCACGTGGCGCCGCCGCACCAGCCTGCGAAGCATTTTCCGGTAGGGCCGCGTCTCTGGCGACAGCTCCCACGCCCGAAGAGCCAGGAGGGAAAGCCGTGCCTCGTTGGAAAGCTCTTTGGCAGCCGCTCGCGTGGCCCCACAGCCCGTGGGGCTGCGGGCTTTCCGGCAGCCGTCAGCCTCGGCGAAACCGGCGCCCACGTGGCGCCGCCGCGCCAGCCTGCGAAGCATTTTCCGGTAGGGCCGCGGCTCTGGCGACAGCTCCCACGCCCGAAGAGCCAGGAGGGAAAGCCGTGCCTCGTTGGAAAGCTCTTTGGCAGCCGCTCGCGTGGCCCCACAGCCCGTGGGGCTGCGGGCTTTCCGGCGGCCGTCAGCCTCGGCGCCACCGGCGCCCACGTGGCGCCGCCGCGCCAGCCTGCGAAGCATTTTCCGGTAGGGCCGCGGCTCTGGCGACAGCTGCCACGCCCGAAGAGCCAGGAGGGAAAGCCGTGCCTCATTGGAAAGCTCTTTGGCAGCCGCTCGCGTGGCCCCACAGCCCGTGGGGCTGCGGGCTTTCCGGCGGCCGTCAGCCTCGGCGCCACCTGCGCCCACGTGGCGCCGCCGCACCAGCCTGCGAAGCATTTTCCGGTAGGGCCGCGTCTCTGGCGACAGCTCCCACGCCCGAAGAGCCAGGAGGGAAAGCCGTGCCTCGTTGGAAAGCTCTTTGGCAGCCGCTCGCGTGGCCCCACAGCCCGTGGGGCTGCGGGCTTTCCGGCGGCCGTCAGCCTCGGCGACACCGGCGCCCACGTGGCGCCGCCGCGCCAGCCTGCGAAGCATTTTCCGGTAGGGCCGCGTCTCTGGCGACAGCTCCCACGCCCGAAGAGCCAGGAGGGAAAGCCGTGCCTCGTTGGAAAGCTCTTTGGCAGCCGCTCGCGTGGCCCCACAGCCCGTGGGGCTGCGGGCTTTCCGGCGGCCGTCAGCCTCGGCGCCACCGGCGCCCACGTGGCGCCGCCACGCCAGCCTGCGAAGCATTTTCCGGTAGGGCCGCGGCTCTGGCGACAGCTCCCACGCCCGAAGAGCCAGGAGGGAAAGCCGAGCCTCGTTGGAAAGCTCTTTGGCAGCCGCTCGCGGGGCCCCACAGCCCGTGGGGCTGCGGGCTTTCCGGCGGCCGTCAGGCTCGGCGCCACCGGCGCCCACGTGGCGCCGCCGCGCCAGCCTGAGAAGCATTTTCCGGTAGGGCCGCGGCTCTGGCGACAGCTCCCACGCCCGAAGAGCCAGGAGGGAAAGCCGTGCCTCGTTGGAAAGCTCTTTGGCAGCCGCTCGCGTGGCCCCACAGCCCGTGGGGCTGCGGCTTTCCGGCGGCCGTCAGCCTCGGCGACACCGGCGCCCACGTGGCGCCGCCGCGCCAGCCTGCAAAGCATTTTCCGGTAGGGCCGCGGCTGTGGCGACAGCTCCCACGCCCGAAGAGCCAGGAGGGAAAGCCGTGCCTCGTTGGAAAGCTCTTTGGCAGTCGCTCGCGTGGCCCCACAGCCCATGGGGCTGCGGGCTTTCCGGCGGCCGTCAGCCTCGGCGCCACCGGCGCCCACGTGGCGCCGCCGCGCCAGCCTGCGAAGCATTTTCCGGTAGGGCCACGTCTCTGGTGACAGCTCCCACGCCTGAAGAGCCAGGAGGGAAAGCCATGCCTCGTTGGAAAGCTCTTTGGCAGCCGCTCGCGTGGCCCCACAGCCCGTGGGGCTGCGGGCTTTTCGGCGGCCGTCAGCCTCGGCGACACCAGTGCCCACGTGGCGCCGCCGCGCCAGCCTGCGAAGCATTTTCCGGTAGGACCGCGGCTCTGGCGACAGCTCCCATGCCCGAAGAGCCAGGAGGGAAAGCCGTGCCTCCTTGGAAAGCTCTTTGGCAGCTGCTTGCGTGGCCCCACAGCCCGTGGGGCTGCGGG
The DNA here is from genome assembly GCF_028500815.1 of Rissa tridactyla. NCBI lineage: Eukaryota > Metazoa > Chordata > Aves > Charadriiformes > Laridae > Rissa > Rissa tridactyla. Next base: position 76,590 of record NW_026529523.1, read on the forward strand.
CTTTCCGGCGGCCATCAGCGTCGGCGACACCTGCGCCCACGTGGCGCCGCCGCGCCAGCCTGCGAAGCATTTTCCGGTAGGGCCGCGGCTCTGGAGACAGCTCCCACGCCCGAAGAGCCAGGAGGGAAAGCCGTGCCTCATTGGAAAGCACTTTGGCAGCCGCTCGCGTGGCCCCACAGCCCGTGGGGCTGCGGGCTTTCCGGCGGCCGTCAGCCTCGGCGACACCTGCGCCCACGTGGCGCCGCCGCGCCAGCCTGCGAAGCATTTTCCGGTAGGGCCGCGTCTCTGGCGACAGCTCCCACGCCCGAAGAGCCAGGAGGGAAAGCCGTGCCTCGTTGGAAACCTCTTTGGCAGCCGCTCGCGTGGCCCCACAGCCCATGGGGCTGCGGGCTTTCCGGCGGCCGTCAGCCTCGGCGCCACCGGCGCCCACGTGGCGCCGCCGCGGCAGCCTGCGAAGCATTTTCCGGTAGGGCCGCGTCTCTGGCGACAGCTCCCACGCCCGAAGAGCCAGGAGGGAAAGCCGTGCCTCGTTGGAAAGCTCTTTGGCAGCCGCTCGCGTGGCCCCACAGCCCGTGGGGCTGCGGGCTTTCCGGCGGCTGTCAGCCTCGGCGCCACCGGCGCCCACGTGGCGCCGCCGCACCAGCCTGCGAAGCATTTTCCGGTAGGGCCGCGGCTCTGGCGACAGCTGCCACGCCCGAAGAGGCAGGAGGGAAAGCCGTGCCTCATTGGAAAGCTCTTTGGCAGCCGCTCGCGGGGCCCCACAGCCCGTGGGGCTGCGGGCTTTCCGGCGGCCGTCAGCCTCGGCGACACCTGCGCCCACGTGGCGCCGCCGCACCAGCCTGCGAAGCATTTTCCGGTAGGGCCGCGGCTCTGGCGACAGCTCCCACGCCCGAAGAGCCAGGAGGGAAAGCCGTGCCTCGTTGGAAAGCTCTTTGGCAGCCACTCGCGTGGCCCCAGAGCCCGTGGGGCTGCGGGCTTTCCGGCGGCCGTCAGCCTCGGCGCCACCGGCACCCACGTGGCGCCGCCGCGCCAGCCTGCGAAGCATTTTCCGGTAGGGCCGCGTCTCTGGCGACAGCTCCCACGCCCGAAGAGCCAGGAGGGAAAGCCGTGCCTCCTTGGAAACCTCTTTGGCAGACGCTCGCGTGGCCCCACAGACCGTGGGGCTGCGGGCTTTTCGGCGGCCGTCAGCCTCGGCGCCACCTGCGCCCACGTGGCGCCGCCGCACCAGCCTGCGAAGCATTTTCCGGTAGGGCCGCGTCTCTGGCGACAGCTCCCACGCCCGAAGAGCCAGGAGGGAAAGCCGTGCCTCGTTGGAAAGCTCTTTGGCAGCCGCTCGCGTGGCCCCACAGCCCGTGGGGCTGCGGGCTTTCCGGCGGCCGTCAGCCTCGGCGCCACCGGCGCCCACGTGGCGCCGCCGCGCCAGCCTGCGAAGCATTTTCCGGTAGGGCCGCGGCTCTGGCGACAGCTCCCACGCCCGAAGAGCCAGGAGGGAAAGCCGTGCCTCGTTGGAAAGCTCTTTGGCAGCCGCTCGCGTGGTCCTACAGCCCGTGGGGCTGCGGGATTTCCAGCAGCCGTCAGCCTCGGCGCCACCGGCGCCCACGTGGCGCCGCCGCGCCATCCTGCGAAGCATTTTCCGGTAGGGCCGCGGCTCTGGCGACAGCTCCCACGCCCGAAGAGCCAGGAGGGAAAGCCATGCCTCGTTGGAAAGCTCCTTGGCAGCCGCTCGCGTGGCCCCACAGCCCGTGGGGCTGCGGGCTTTCCGGCGGCCGTCAGCTTCGGCGCCACCGGCGCCCACGTGGCGCCGACGCGCCAGCCTGCGAAGCATTTTCCGGTAGGGCCGCTTCTCTGGTGACAGCTCCCACGCCCAAAGAGCCAGCAGGGAAAGCCGTGCCTCGTTGGAAAGCTCTTTGGCAGCCGCTCGCATGGCCCCACAGCCCGTGGGGCTGCGGGCTTTCCGGCGGCCATCAGCCTCGGCGCCACCTGCGCCCACGTGGCGCCGCCGCGCCAGCCTGCGAAGCATTTTCCGGTAGGGCCGCGTCTCTGGCGACAGCTCCCACGCCCGAAGAGCCAGGAGGGAAAGCCGTGCCTCGTTGGAAAGCTCTTTGGCAGCCGCTCGCGTGGCCCCACAGCCCGTGGGGCTGCGGGCTTTCCGGCGGCCGTCAGCCTCGGCGACACCGGCGCCCACGTGGCGCCGCCGCGCCAGCCTGCGAAGCATTTTCCGGTAGGGCCGCGGCTCTGGCGACAGCTCCCACGCCCGAAGAGCCAGGAGGGAAAGCCGTGCCTCGTTGGAAAGCTCTTTGGCAGCCGCTCGCGTGGCCCCACAGCCCGTGGGGCTGCGGGCTTTCCGGCGGCCGTCAGCCTCGGCGACACCTGCGACCACGTGGCGCCGCCGCGCCAGCCTGCGAAGCATTTTCCGGTAGGGCCGCGTCTCTGGCGACAGCTCCCACGCCCGAAGAGCCAGGAGGGAAAGCCGTGCCTCGTTGGAAAGCTCTTTGGCAGCCGCTCGCGTGGCCCCACAGCCCGTGGGGCTGCGGGCTTTCCGGCGGCCGTCAGCCTCGGCGACACCAGTGCCCACGTGGCGCCGCCGCGCCAGCCTGCGAAGCATTTTCCGGTAGGGCCGCGGCTCTGGCGACAGCTCCCACGCCCGAAGAGGCAGGAGGGAAAGCCGTGCCTCATTGGAAAGCTCTTTGGCAGCCGCTCGCGTGGCCCCACAGCCCGTGGGGCTGCGGGCTTTCCGTCGGCCGTCAGCCTCGGCGACACCTGCGCCCACGTGGCGCCGCCGCGCCAGCCTGCGAAGCATTTTCCGGTAGGGCCGCGGCTCTGGCGACAGCTCCCACGCCCGAAGAGCCAGGAGGGAAAGCCGTGCCTCGTTGGAAAGCTCTTTGGCAGCCACTCACGTGGCCCCAGAGCCCGTGGGGCTGCGGGCTTTCCGGCGGCCGTCAGCCTCGGCGCCACCGGCACCCACGTGGCGCCGCCGCGCCAGCCTGCGAAGCATTTTCCGGTAGGGCCGCGTCTCTGGCGACAGCTCCCACGCCCGAAGAGCCAGGAGGGAAAGCCGTGCCTCCTTGGAAACCTCTTTGGCAGACGCTCGCGTGGCCCCACAGCCCGTGGGGCTGCGGGCTTTTCGGCGGCCGTCAGCCTCGGCGACACCAGGGCACACGTGGCGCCGCCGCGCCAGCCTGCGAAGCATTTTCCGGTAGGGCCGCGGCTCTGGCGACAGCTCCCACGCCTGAAGAGCCAGGAGGGAAAGCCGTGCCTCGTTGGAAAGCTCTTTGGCAGCCGCTCGCGTGGCCCCACAGCCCGTGGGGCTGCGGGCTTTTCGGCGGCCGTCAGCCTCGGCGCCACCTGCGCCCACGTGGCGCCGCCGCACCAGCCTGCGAAGCATTTTCCGGTAGGGCCGCGTCTCTGGCGACAGCTCCCACGCCCGAAGAGCCAGGAGGGAAAGCCGTGCCTCGTTGGAAAGCTCTTTGGCAGCCGCTCGCGTGGCCCCACAGCCCGTGGGGCTGCGGGCTTTCCGGCGGCCGTCAGCCTCGGCGCCACCGGCGCCCACGTGGCGCCGCCGCGCCAGCCTGCGAAGCATTTTCCGGTAGGGCCGCGGCTCTGGCGACAGCTCCCACGCCCGAAGAGCCAGGAGGGAAAGCCGTGCCTCGTTGGAAAGCTCTTTGGCAGCCGCTCGCGTGGTCCTACAGCCCGTGGGGCTGCGGGATTTCCAGCAGCCGTCAGCCTCGGCGCCACCGGCGCCCACGTGGCGCCGCCGCGCCATCCTGCGAAGCATTTTCCGGTAGGGCCGCGGCTCTGGCGACAGCTCCCACGCCCGAAGAGCCAGGAGGGAAAGCCATGCCTCGTTGGAAAGCTCCTTGGCAGCCGCTCGCGTGGCCCCACAGCCCGTGGGGCTGCGGGCTTTCCGGCGGCCGTCAGCTTCGGCGACACCGGCGCCCACGTGGCGCCGCGGCGCCAGCCTGCGAAGCATTTTCCGTTAGGGCCGCGGCTCTGGTGACAGCTCCCCCACCCAAAGAGCCAGGAGGGAAAGCCGTGCCTCGTTGGAAAGCTCTTTGGCAGCCGCTCGCGTGGCCCCACAGCCCGTGGGGCTGCGGGCTTTCCGGCGGCCGTCAGCCTCGGCGCCACCGGCGCACACGTGGCACCGCCGCCCCAGCCTGCGAAGCATTTTCCGGTAGGGCCGCGTCTCTGGCGACAGCTCCCACGCCCGAAGAGCCAGGAGGGAAAGCCGTGCCTTGTTGGAAAGCTCTTTGGCAGCCGCTCGCGTGGCCCCACAGCCCGTGGGGCTGCGGGCTTTCCGGCGGCCATCAGCCTCGGCGCCACCGGCGCCCACGTGGCGCCGCCGCGCCAGCCTGCGAAGCATTTTCCGGTAGGGCCGCGTCTCTGGCGACAGCTCCCACGCCCGAAGAGCCAGGAGGGAAAGCCGTGCCTTGTTGGAAACCTCTTTGGCAGCCGCTCGCGTGGCCCCACAGCCCGTGGGGCTGCGGGCTTTTCGGCGGCCGTCAGCCTCGGCGACACCAGTGCCCACGTGGCGCTGCCGCGCCAGCCTGCGAAGCATTTTCCGGTAGGGCCGCGGCTCTGGCGACAGCTCCCACGCGCGAAGAGCCAGGAGGGAAAGCCGTGCCTCGTTGGAAAGCTCTTTGGCAGTCGCTCGCGTGGCCCCACAGCCCGTGGGGCTGCGGGCTTTTCAGCGGCCGTCAGCCTCGGCGCCACCTGCGCCCACGTGGCGCCGCCGCACCAGCCTGCGAAGCATTTTCCGGTAGGGCCGCGTCTCTGGCGACAGCTCCCACGCCCGAAGAGCCAGGAGGGAAAGCCGTGCCTCGTTGGAAAGCTCTTTGGCAGCCGCTCGCGTGGCCCCACAGCCCGTGGGGCTGCGGGCTTTCCGGCAGCCGTCATCCTCGGCGACACCGGCGCCCACGTGGCGCCGCCGCGCCCGCCTGCAAAGCATTTTCCGGTAGGGCCACGGCTCTGGCGACAGCTCCCACGCCCGAAGAGCCAGGAGGGAAAGCCGTGCCTCGTTGGAAAGCTCTTTGGCAGCCGCTCGCGTGGCCCCACAGCCCGTGGGGCTGCGGGCTTTCTGGCGGCCGTCAGCCTCGGCGCCACCGGCGCCCACGTGGTGCCGCCGCCCCAGCCTGCGAAGCATTTTCCGGTAGGGCCGCGTCTCTGGCGACAGCTCCCACGCCCGAAGAGCCAGGAGGGAAAGCCGTGCCTCGTTGGAAAGCTCTTTGGCAGCCGCTCGCGTGGCCCCACAGCCCGTGGGGCTGCGGGCTTTTCGGCGGCCGTCAGCCTCGGCGACATCAGTGCCCACGTGGCGCCGCCACGCCAGCCTGCGAAGCATTTTCCGGTAGGGCCGCGGCTCTGGCGACAGCTCCCACGCCCGAAGAGCCAGGAGGGAAAGCCGTGCCTCGTTGGAAAGCTCTTTGGCAGCCGCTCGCGTGGCCCCACAGCCCGTGGGGCTGCGGGCTTTTCGGCGGCCGTCAGCCTCGGCGCCACCTGCGCCCACGTGGCGCCGCCGCACCAGCCTGCGAAGCATTTTCCGGTAGGGCCGCGTCTCTGGCGACAGCTCCCACGCCCGAAGAGCCAGGAGGGAAAGCCGTGCCTCGTTGGAAAGCTCTTTGGCAGCCGCTCGCGTGGCCCCACAGCCCGTGGGGCTGCGGGCTTTCCGGCGGCCGTCAGCCTCGGCGACACCTGCGCCCACGTGGCGCCGCCACGCCAGCCTGCGAAGCATTTTCCGGTAGGGCCGCGTCTCTGGCGACAGCTCCCACGCCCGAAGAGCCAGGAGGGAAAGCCGTGCCTCGTTGGAAAGCTCTTTGGCAGCCGCTCGCGTGGCCCCACAGCCCGTGGGGCTGCGGTCTTTCCGGCGGCCGTCAGCCTCGGTGACACCGGCGCCCACGTGGCGCCGCCGCGCCAGCCTGCGAAGCATTTTCCGGTAGGGCCGCGGCTGTGGCGACAGCTCCCACGCCCGAAGAGCCAGGAGGGAAAGCCGTGCCTCGTTGGAAAGCTCTTTGGCAGTCGCTCGCGTGGCCCCACAGCCCGTGGGGCTGCGGGCTTTCCGGCGGCCGTCAGCCTCGGCGACACCGGCGCCCACGTGGCGCCGCGGCGCCAGCCTGCGAAGCATTTTCCGGTAGGGCCGCGGCTCTGGCGACAGCTCCCACGCCCGAAGAGCCAGGAGGGAAAGCCGTGCCTCGTTGGAAAGCTCTTTGGCAGCCGCTTGCATGGCCCCATAGCCCGTGGGGCTGCGGGCTTTCCGGCAGCCGTCAGCCTCGGCGACACCGGCGCCCACGTGGCGCCGCCGCGCCAGCCTGCAAAGCATTTTCCGGTAGGGCCGCGGCTCTGGCGACAGCTCCCACGCCCGAAGAGCCAGGAGGGAAAGCCATGCCTCGTTGGAAAGCTCTTTGGCAGCCGCTCGCGTGGCCCCACAGCCCGTGGGGCTGCGGGCTTTCCGGCGGCCGTCAGCCTCGGCGACACCTGCGACCACGTGGCGCCGCCGCGCCAGCCTGCGAAGCATTTTCCGGTAGGGCCGCGTCTCTGGCGACAGCTCCCACGCCCGAAGAGCCAGGAGGGAAAGCCGTGCCTCGTTGGAAAGCTCTTTGGCAGCCGCTCGCGTGGCCCCACAGCCCGTGGGGCTGCGGGCTTTTCGGCGGCCGTCAGCCTCGGCGACACCAGTGCCCACGTGGCGCCGCCGTGCCAGCCTGCGAAGCATTTTCCGGTAGGACCGCGGCTCTGGCGACAGCTCCCATGCCCGAAGAGCCAGGAGGGAAAGCCGTGCCTCGTTGGAAAGCTCTTTGGCAGCTGCTTGCGTGGCCCCACAGCCCGTGGGGCTGCGGGCTTTCCGGCGGCCATCAGCGTCGGCGACACCTGCGCCCACGTGGCGCCGCCGCGCCAGCCTGCGAAGCATTTTCCGGTAGGGCCGCGGCTCTGGCGACAGCTCCCACGCCCGAAGAGCCAGGAGGGAAAGCCGTGCCTCGTTGGAAAGCTCTTTGGCAGCCGCTCGCGTGGCCCCACAGCCCGTGGGGCTGCGGGCTTTCCGGCGGCCGTCAGCCTCGGCGCCACCGGCGCCCACGTGGCGCCGCCACGCCAGCCTGCGAAGCATTTTCCGGTAGGGCCGCGGCTCTGGCGACAGCTCCCACGCCCGAAGAGCCAGGAGGGAAAGCCGAGCCTCGTTGGAAAGCTCTTTGGCAGCCGCTCGCGTGGCCCCACAGCCCGTGGGGCTGCGGGCTTTCCGGCGGCCGTCAGCCTCGGCGCCACCGGCGCCCACGTGGCGCCGCCGCGCCAGCCTGCGAAGCATTTTCCGGTAGGGCCGCGTCTCTGGCGACAGCTCCCACGCCCGAAGAGCCAGGAGGGAAAGCCGTGCCTCGTTGGAAAGCTCTTTGGCAGCCGCTCGCGTGGCCCCACAGCCCGTGGGGCTGCGGTCTTTCCGGCGGCCGTCAGCCTCGGTGACACCGGCGCCCACGTGGCGCCGCCGCGCCAGCCTGCGAAGCATTTTCCGGTAGGGCCGCGGCTGTGGCGACAGCTCCCACGCCCGAAGAGCCAGGAGGGAAAGCCGTGCCTCGTTGGAAAGCTCTTTGGCAGTCGCTCGCGTGGCCCCACAGCCCGTGGGGCTGCGGGCTTTCCGGCGGCCGTCAGCCTCGGCGCCACCGGCGCCCACGTGGCGCCGCCGCGCCAGCCTGCGAAGCATTTTCCGGTAGGGCCGCGGCTCTGGCGACAGCTCCCACGCCCGAAGAGCCAGGAGGGAAAGCCGTGCCTCGTTGGAAAGCTCTTTGGCAGCCGCTTGCATGGCCCCATAGCCCGTGGGGCTGCGGGCTTTCCGGCGGCCATCAGCCTCGGCGACACCAGGGCACACGTGGTGCCGCCGCGCCAGCCTGCGAAGCATTTTCCGGTAGGACCGCGTCTCTGGCGACAGCTCCCACGCCCGAAGAGCCAGGAGTGAAAGCCGTGCCTCGTTGGAAAGCTCTTTGGCAGCCGCTCCTGTGGTCCTACAGCCCGTGGGGCTGCGGGCTTTCCGGCAGCCGTCAGCCTCGGCGACACCGGCGCCCACGTGGCGCCGCCGCGCCAGCCTGCAAAGCATTTTCCGGTAGGGCCGCGGCTCTGGCGACAGCTCCCACGCCCGAAGAGCCAGGAGGGAAAGCCATGCCTCGTTGGAAAGCTCTTTGGCAGCCGCTCGCGTGGCCCCACAGCCCGTGGGGCTGCGGGCTTTCCGGCGGCCGTCAGCCTCGGCGACACCTGCGACCACGTGGCGCCGCCGCGCCAGCCTGCGAAGCATTTTCCGGTAGGGCCGCGTCTCTGGCGACAGCTCCCACGCCCGAAGAGCCAGGAGGGAAAGCCGTGCCTCGTTGGAAAGCTCTTTGGCAGCCGCTCGCGTGGCCCCACAGCCCGTGGGGCTGCGGGCTTTTCGGCGGCCGTCAGCCTCGGCGACACCAGTGCCCACGTGGCGCCGCCGTGCCAGCCTGCGAAGCATTTTCCGGTAGGACCGCGGCTCTGGCGACAGCTCCCATGCCCGAAGAGCCAGGAGGGAAAGCCGTGCCTCGTTGGAAAGCTCTTTGGCAGCTGCTTGCGTGGCCCCACAGCCCGTGGGGCTGCGGGCTTTCCGGCGGCCATCAGCGTCGGCGACACCTGCGCCCACGTGGCGCCGCCGCGCCAGCCTGCGAAGCATTTTCCGGTAGGGCCGCGGCTCTGGCGACAGCTCCCACGCCCGAAGAGCCAGGAGGGAAAGCCGTGCCTCGTTGGAAAGCTCTTTGGCAGCCGCTCGCGTGGCCCCACAGCCCGTGGGGCTGCGGGCTTTCCGGCGGCCGTCAGCCTCGGCGCCACCGGCGCCCACGTGGCGCCGCCACGCCAGCCTGCGAAGCATTTTCCGGTAGGGCCGCGGCTCTGGCGACAGCTCCCACGCCCGAAGAGCCAGGAGGGAAAGCCGAGCCTCGTTGGAAAGCTCTTTGGCAGCCGCTCGCGTGGCCCCACAGCCCGTGGGGCTGCGGGCTTTCCGGCGGCCGTCAGCCTCGGCGCCACCGGCGCCCACGTGGCGCCGCCGCGCCAGCCTGAGAAGCATTTTCCGGTAGGGCCGCGGCTCTGGCGACAGCTCCCACGCCCGAAGAGCCAGGAGGGAAAGCCGTGCCTCGTTGGAAACCTCTTTGGCAGCCGCTCGCGTGGCCCCACAGCCCGTGGGGCTGCGGGCTTTCCGGCGGCCGTCAGCCTCGGCGACACCGGCGCCCACGTGGCGCCGCCGCGCCAGCCTGCGAAGCATTTTCCGGTAGGGCCGCGGCTCTGGCGACAGCTCCCACGCCCGAAGAACCAGGAGGGAAAGCCGTGCCTCGTTGGAAAGCTCTTTGGCAGCCGCTCGCGTGGCCCCACAGCCCGTGGGGCTGCGGGCTTTCCGGCGGACGTCAGCCTCGGCGACACCGGCGCCCACGTGGCGCCGCCGCGCCAGCCTGCGAAGCATTTTCCGGTAGGGCCGCGGCTGTGGCGACAGCTCCCACGCCCGAAGAGCCAGGAGGGAAAGCCGTGCCTCGTTGGAAAGCTCTTTGGCAGTCGCTCGCGTGGCCCCACAGCCCGTGGGGCTGCGGGCTTTCCGGCGGCCGTCAGCCTCGGCGCCACCGGCGCCCACGTGGCGCCGCCGCGCCAGCCTGCGAAGCATTTTCCGGTAGGGCCGCGTCTCTGGCGACAGCTCCCACGCCCGAAGAGCCAGGAGGGAAAGCCGTGCCTCGTTGGAAAGCTCTTTGGCAGCCGCTTGCATGGCCCCATAGCCCGTGGGGCTGCGGGCTTTCCGGCGGCCATCAGCCTCGGCGACACCAGGGCACACGTGGCGCCGCCGCGCCAGCCTGCGAAGCATTTTCCGGTAGGACCGCGTCTCTGGCGACAGCTCCCACGCCCGAAGAGCCAGGAGTGAAAGCCGTGCCTCGTTGGAAAGCTCTTTGGCAGCCGCTCGTGTGGTCCTACAGCCCGTGGGGCTGTGGGTTTCCGGCAGCCGTCAGCCTCGGCGACACCGGCGCCCACGTGGCGCTGCCGCGCCAGCCTGCAAAGCATTTTCCGGTAGGGCCGCGGCTCTGGCGACAGCTCCCACGCCCGAAGAGCCAGGAGGGAAAGCCATGCCTCGTTGGAAAGCTCTTTGGCAGCCGCTCGCGTGGCCCCACAGCCCGTGGGGCTGCGGGCTTTCCGGCGGCCGTCAGCCTCGGCGACACCTGCGACCACGTGGCGCCGCTGCGCCAGCCTGCGAAGCATTTTCCGGTAGGGCCGCGTCTCTGGCGACAGCTCCCACGCCCGAAGAGCCAGGAGGGAAAGCCGTGCCTCGTTGGAAAGCTCTTTGGCAGCCGCTCGCGTGGCCCCACAGCCCGTGGGGCTGCGGGCTTTTCGGCGGCCGTCAGCCTCGGCGACACCAGTGCCCACGTGGCGCCGCCGCGCCAGCCTGCGAAGCATTTTCCGGTATTACCGCGGCTCTGGCGACAGCTCCCATGCCCGAAGAGCCAGGAGGGAAAGCCGTGCCTCGTTGGAAAGCTCTTTGGCAGCTGCTTGCGTGGCCCCACAGCCCGTGGGGCTGCGGGCTTTCCGGCGGCCATCAGCGTCGGCGACACCTGCGCCCACGTGGCGCCGCCGCGCCAGCCTGCGAAGCATTTTCCGGTAGGGCCGCGGCTCTGGCGACAGCTCCCACGCCCGAAGAGCCAGGAGGGAAAGCCGTGCCTCATTGGAAAGCTCTTTGGCAGCCGCTCGCGTGGCCCCACAGCCCGTGGGGCTGCGGGCTTTCCGGCGGCCGTCAGCCTCGGCGACACCTGCGCCCACGTGGCGCCGCCGCGCCAGCCTGCGAAGCATTTTCCGGTAGGGCCGCGGCTCTGGCGACAGCTCCCACGCCCGAAGAGCCAGGAGGGAAAGCCGTGCCTCGTTGGAAACCTCTTTGGCAGCCGCTCGCGTGGCCCCACAGCCCATGGGGCTGCGGGCTTTCCGGCGGCCGTCAGCCTCGGCGCCACCGGCGCCCACGTGGCGCCGCCGCGGCAGCCTGCGAAGCATTTTCCGGTAGAGCCGCGTCTCTGGCGACAGCTCCCACGCCCGAAGAGCCAGGAGGGAAAGCCGTGCCTCGTTGGAAAGCTCTTTGGCAGCCGCTCGCGTGGCCCCACAGCCCGTGGGGCTGCGGGCTTTCCGTCGGTCGTCAGCCTCGGCGACACCTGCGACCACGTGGCGCCGCCGCACCAGCCTGCGAAGCATTTTCCGGTAGGGCCGCGTCTCTGGCGACAGCTCCCACGCCCGAAGAGCCAGGAGGGAAAGCTGTGCCTCGTTGGAAAGCTCTTTGGCAGCCGCTCGCGTGGCCCCACAGCCCGTCGGGCTGCGGGCTTTCCGGCAGCCGTCAGCCTCGGCGACACCGGCGCCCACGTGGCGCCGCCGCGCCAGCCTGCGAAGCATTTTCCGGTAGGGCCACGGCTCTGGCGACAGCTCCCACGCCCGAAGAGCCAGGAGGGAAAGCCGTGCCTTGTTGGAAAGCTCTTTGGCAGCCGCTCGCGTGGCCCCACAGCCCGTGCGGCTGCGGGCTTTTCGGCGGCTGTCAGCCTCGGCGACACCAGTGCCCACGTGGCGCCGCCGCGCCAGCCTGCGAAGCATTTTCCGGTAGGGCCGCGGCTCTGGCGACAGCTCCCACGCCCGAAGAGCCAGGAGGGAAAGCCGTGCCTCGTTGGAAAGCTCTTTGGCAGCCGCTCGCGTGGCCCCACAGCCCGTGGGGCTGCGGGCTTTCCGGCGGCCGTCAGCCTCGGCGCCACCTGCACCCACGTGGCGCCGCCGCACCAGCCTGCGAAGCATTTTCCGGTAGGGCCGCGTCTCTGGCGACAGCTCCCACGCCCGAAGAGCCAGGAGGGAAAGCCGTGCCTCGTTGGAAAGCTCTTTGGCAGCCGCTCGCGTGGCCCCACAGCCCGTGGGGCTGCGGGCTTTCCGGCAGCCGTCATCCTCGGCGACACCGGCGCCCACATGGCGCCGCCGCGCCCGCCTGCAAAGCATTTTCCGGTAGGGCCACGGCTCTGGCGACAGCTCCCACGCCCGAAGAGCCAGGAGGGAAAGCCGTGCCTCGTTGGAAAGCTCTTTGGCAGCCGCTCGCGTGGCCCCACAGCCCGTGCGGCTGCGGGCTTTCTGGCGGCCGTCAGCCTCGGCGCCACCGGCGCCCACGTGGTGCCGCCGCCCCAGCCTGCGAAGCATTTTCCGGTAGGGCCGCGGCTCTGGCGACAGCTCCCACGCCCGAAGAGCCAGGAGGGAAAGCCGTGCCTCGTTGGAAAGCTCTTTGGCAGCCGCTCGCATGGCCCCACAGCCCGTGGGGCTGCGGGCTTTCCGGCGGCCATCAGCCTCGGCGACACCAGGGCACACGTGGCGCCGCCGCGCCAGCCTGCGAAGCATTTTCCGGTAGGGCCGCGTCTCTGGCGACAGCTCCCACGCCCGAAGAGCCAGGAGGGAAAGCCGTGCCTCGTTGGAAAGCTCTTTGGCAGCCGCTCGCGTGGCCCCACAGCCCGTGGGGCTGCGGGCTTTCCGGCGGCCGTCAGCCTCGGCGACACCGGCGCCCACGTGGCGCCGCCGCGCCAGCCTGCGAAGCATTTTCCGGTAGGGCCGCGTCTCTGGTGACAGCTCCCACGCCCGAAGAGCCAGGAGGGAAAGCCGTGCCTCGTTGGAAAGCTCTTTGGCAGCCGCTCGCGTGGCCCCACAGCCCGTGGGGCTGCGGGCTTTCCGGCGGCCGTCAGCCTTGGCGACACCTGCGACCACGTGGCGCCGCCGCGCCAGCCTGCGAAGCATTTTCCGGTAGGGCCGCGTCTCTGGCGACAGCTCCCACGCCCGAAGAGCCAGGAGGGAAAGCCGTGCCTCGTTGGAAAGCTCTTTGGCAGCCGCTCGCGTGGCCCCACAGCCCGTGGGGCTGCGGGCTTTCCGGCGGCCGTCAGCCTCGGCGACACCGGCGCCCACGTGGAGCCGCCGCGCCAGCCTGCGAAGCATTTTCCGGTAGGGCCGCGTCTCTGGTGACAGCTCCCACGCCCGAAGAGCCAGGAGGGAAAGCCGTGCCTCGTTGGAAAGCTCTTTGGCAGCCGCTCGCATGGCCCCACAGCCCGTGGGGCTGCGGGCTTTCCGGCGGCCGTCAGCCTCGGCGACACCAGTGCCCACGTGGCGCCGCCGCGCCAGCCTGCGAAGCATTTTCCGGTAGGGCCGCGTCTCTGGCGACAGCTCCCACGCCCGAAGAGCCAGGAGGGAAAGCCGTGCCTCGTTGGAAAGCTCTTTGGCAGCCGCTTGCATGGCCCCATAGCCCGTGGGGCTGCGGGCTTTCCGGCGGCCGTCAGCCTCGGCGACACCAGGGCAAACGTGGCGCCGCCGCGCCAGCCTGCGAAGCATTTTCCGGTAGGACCGCGTCTCTGGCGACAGCTCCCACGCCCGAAGAGCCAGGAGGGAAAGCCGTGCCTCGTTGGAAAGCTCTTTGGCAGCCGCTCGCGTGGCCCCACAGCCCGTGGGGCTGCGGGCTTTCCGGCGGCCGTCAGCCTCGGCGACACCGGCGCCCACGTGGAGCCGCCGCGCCAGCCTGCGAAGCATTTTCCGGTAGGGCCGCGTCTCTGGTGACAGCTCCCACGCCCGAAGAGCCAGGAGGGAAAGCCGTGCCTCGTTGGAAAGCTCTTTGGCAGCCGCTCGCATGGCCCCACAGCCCGTGGGGCTGCGGGCTTTCCGGCGGCCGTCAGCCTCGGCGACACCGGCGCCCACGTGGCGCCGCCGCGCCAGCCTGCGAAGCATTTTCCGGTAGGGCCGCGTCTCTGGCGACAGCTCCCACGCCCGAAGAGCCAGGAGGGAAAGCCGTGCCTCGTTGGAAAGCTCTTTGGCAGCCGCTTGCATGGCCCCATAGCCCGTGGGGCTGCGGGCTTTCCGGCGGCCGTCAGCCTCGGCGACACCAGGGCAAACGTGGCGCCGCCGCACCAGCCTGTGAAGCATTTTCCGGTAGGACCGCGTCTCTGGCGACAGCTCCCACGCCCGAAGAGCCAGGAGGGAAAGCCGTGCCTCGTTGGAAAGCTCTTTGGCAGCCGCTCGCGTGGCCCCACAGCCCGTGGGGCTGCGGGCTTTCCGGCAGCCGTCAGCCTCGGCGACACCGGCGACCACGTGGCGCCGCCGCGCCAGCCTGCAAAGCATTTTCCGGTAGGGCCGCGGCTCTGGCGACAGCTCCCACGCCCGAAGAGCCAGGAGGGAAAGCCATGCCTCGTTGGAAAGCTCTTTGGCAGCCGCTCGCGTGGCCCCACAGCCCGTGGGGCTGCGGGCTTTCCGGCGGCCGTCAGCCTCGGCGACACCTGCGACCACGTGGCGCCGCTGCGCCAGCCTGCGAAGCATTTTCCGGTAGGGCCGCGTCTCTGGCGACAGCTCCCACGCCCGAAGAGCCAGGAGGGAAAGCCGTGCCTCGTTGGAAAGCTCTTTGGCAGCCGCTCGCGTGGCCCCACAGCCCGTGGGGCTGCGGGCTTTTCGGCGGCCGTCAGCCTCGGCGACACCGGCGCCCACGTGGCGCCGCCGCGCCAGCCTGCGAAGCATTTTCCGGTAGGACCGCGGCTCTGGCGACAGCTCCCATGCCCGAAGAGCCAGGAGTGAAAGCCGTGCCTCGTTGGAAAGCTCTTTGGCAGCCGCTCGTGTGGTCCTACAGCCCGTGGGGCTGTGGGCTTTCCGGCAGCTGTCAGCCTCGGCGACACCGGCGCCCACGTGGCGCTGCCGCGCCAGCCTGCAAAGCATTTTCCGGTAGGGCCGCGGCTCTGGCGACAGCTCCAACGCCCGAAGAGCCAGGAGGGAAAGCCATGCCTCGTTGGAAAGCTCTTTGGCAGCCGCTCGCGTGGCCCCACAGCCCGTGGGGCTGCGGGCTTTCCGGCGGCCGTCAGCCTCGGCGACACCTGCGCCCACGTGGCGCCGCCGCGCCAGCCTGCGAATCATTTTCCGGTAGGGCCGCGGCTCTGGCGACAGCTCCCACGCCCGAAGAGCCAGGAGGGAAAGCCGTGCCTCGTTGGAAACCTCTTTGGCAGCCGCTCGCGTGGCCCCACAGCCCGTGGGGCTGCGGGCTTTCCGGCGGCCGTCAGCCTCGGCGCCACCGGCGCCCACGTGGCGCCGCCGCGGCAGCCTGCGAAGCATTTTCCGGTAGGGCCGCGTCTCTGGCGACAGCTCCCACGCCCGAAGAGCCAGGAGGGAAAGCCGTGCCTCGTTGGAAAGCTCTTTGGCAGCCGCTCGCGTGGCCCCACAGCCCGTGGGGCTGCGGGCTTTCCAGCGGTCGTCAGCCTCGGCGCCACCTGCGCCCACGTGGCGCCGCCGCACCAGCCTGCGAAGCATTTTCCGGTAGGGCCGCGTCTCTGGCGACAGCTCCCACGCCCGAAGAGCCAGGAGGGAAAGCCGTGCCTCGTTGGAAAGCTCTTTGGCAGCCGCTCGCGTGGCCCCACAGCCCGTCGGGCTGCGGGCTTTCCGGCAGCCGTCAGCCTCGGCGACACCGGCGCCCACGTGGCGCCGCCGCGCCCGCCTGCGAAGCATTTTCCGGTAGGGCCACGGCTCTGGCGACAGCTCCCACGCCCGAAGAGCCAGGAGGGAAAGCCGTGCCTTGTTGGAAAGCTCTTTGGCAGCCGCTCGCGTGGCCCCACAGCCCGTGCGGCTGCGGGCTTTTCGGCGGCCGTCAGCCTCGGCGACACCAGTGCCCACGTGGCGCCGCCGCGCCAGCCTGCGAAGCATTTTCCGGTAGGGCCACGGCTCTGGCGACAGCTCCCACGACCGAAGAGCCAGGAGGGAAAGCCGTGCCTCGTTGGAAAGCTCTTTGGCAGCCGCTCGCGTGGCCCCACAGCCCGTGGGGCTGCGGGCTTTCCGGCGGCCGTCAGCCTCGGCGCCACCTGCGCCCACGTGGCGCCGCCGCACCAGCCTGCGAAGCATTTTCCGGTAGGGCCGCGTCTCTGGCGACAGCTCCCACGCCCGAAGAGCCAGGAGGGAAAGCCGTGCCTCGTTGGAAAGCTCTTTGGCAGCCGCTCGCGTGGCCCCACAGCCCGTGGGGCTGCGGGCTTTCCGGCAGCCGTCAGCCTCGGCGACACCGGCGCCCACGTGGCGCCGCCGCGCCCGCCTGCAAAGCATTTTCCGGTAGGGCCACGGCTCTGGCGACAGCTCCCACGCCCGAAGAGCCAGGAGGGAAAGCCGTGCCTTGTTGGAAAGCTCTTTGGCAGCCGCTCGCGTGGCCCCACAGCCCGTGCGGCTGCGGGCTTTTCGGCGGCCGTCAGCCTCGGCGACACCAGTGCCCACGTGGCGCCGCCGCGCCAGCCTGCGAAGCATTTTCCGGTAGGGCCGCGGCTCTGGCGACAGCTCCCACGCCCGAAGAGCCAGGAGGGAAAGCCGTGCCTCGTTGGAAAGCTCTTTGGCAGCCGCTCGCGTGGCCCCACAGCCCGTGGGGCTGCGGGCTTTTCGGCGGCCGTCAGCCTCGGCGCCACCGGCGCCCACGTGGCGCCGCCGCGCCAGCCTGCGAAGCATTTTCCGGTAGGGCCGCTTCTCTGGCGACAGCTCCCACGCCCGAAGAGCCAGCAGGGAAAGCCGTGCCTCGTTGGAAAGCTCTTTGGCAGCCGCTCGCATGGCCCCACAGCCCGTGGGGCTGCGGGCTTTCCGGCGGCCATCAGCCTCGGCGCCACCTGCGCCCACGTGGCGCCGCCGCGCCAGCCTGCGAAGCATTTTCCGGTAGGGCCGCGGCTCTGGCGACAGCTCCCACGCCCGAAGAGCCAGGAGGGAAAGCCGTGCCTCGTTGGAAAGCTCTTTGGCAGCCGCTCGCATGGCCCCTCAGCCCGTGGGGCTGCGGGCTTTCCGGCGGCCATCAGCCTCGGCGACACCAGGGCACACGTGGCGCCGCCGCGCCAGCCTGCGAAGCATTTTCCGGTAGGGCCGCGTCTCTGGCGACAGCTCCCACGCCCGAAGAGCCAGGAGGGAAAGCCGTGCCTCGTTGGAAAGCTCTTTGGCAGCCGCTCGCGTGGCCCCACAGCCCGTGGGGCTGCGGGCTTTCCGGCGGCCGTCAGCCTCGGCGACACCGGCGACCACGTGGCGCCGCCGCGCCAGCCTGCGAAGCATTTTCCGGTAGGGCCGCGTCTCTGGCGACAGCTCCCATGCCCGAAGAGCCAGGAGGGAAAGCCGTGCCTCGTTGGAAAGCACTTTGGCAGCCGCTCGCATGGCCCCACAGCCCGTGGGGCTGCGGGCTTTCCGGCGGCCATCAGCCTCGGCGACACCAGGGCACACGTGGCGCCGCCGCGCCAGCCTGCGAAGCATTTTCCGGTAGGGCCGCGTCTCTGGCGACAGCTCCCACGCCCGAAGAGCCAGGAGGGAAAGCCATGCCTCGTTGGAAAGCTCTTTGGCAGCCGCTCGCGTGGCCCCACAGCCCGTGGGGCTGCGGGCTTTCCGGCGGCCGTCAGCCTTGGCGACACCTGCGACCACGTGGCGCCGCCGCGCCAGCCTGCGAAGCATTTTCCGGTAGGGCCGCGTCTCTGGCGACAGCTCCCACGCCCGAAGAGCCAGGAGGGAAAGCCGTGCCTCGTTGGAAAGCTCTTTGGCAGCCGCTCGCGTGGCCACACAGCCCGTGGGGCTGCGGGCTTTCCGGCGGCCGTCAGCCTCGGCGACACCGGCGCCCACGTGGAGCCGCCGCGCCAGCCTGCGAAGCATTTTCCGGTAGGGCTGCGTCTCTGGTGACAGCTCCCACGCCCGAAGAGCCAGGAGGGAAAGCCGTGCCTCGTTGGAAAGCTCTTTGGCAGCCGCTCGCATGGCCCCACAGCCCGTGGGGCTGCGGGCTTTCCGGCGGCCGTCAGCCTCGGCGACACCGGCGCCCACGTGGCGCCGCCGCGCCAGCCTGCGAAGCATTTTCCGGTAGGGCCGCGGCTCTGGCGACAGCTCCCACGCCCGAAGAGCCAGGAGGGAAAGCCGTGCCTCGTTGGAAAGCTCTTTGGCAGCCGCTTGCATGGCCCCATAGCCCGTGGGGCTGCGGGCTTTCCGGTGGCCGTCAGCCTCGGCGACACCAGGGCAAACGTGGCGCCGCCGCACCAGCCTGCGAAGCATTTTCCGGTAGGACCGCGTCTATGGCGACAGCTCCCACGCCCAAAGAGCCAGGAGGGAAAGCCGTGCCTCGTTGGAAAGCTCTTTGGCAGCCGCTCGCGTGGCCCCACAGCCCGTGGGGCTGCGGGCTTTCCGGCAGCCGTCAGCCTCGGCGACACCGGCGCCCACGTGGCGCCGCCGCGCCAGCCTGCGAAGCATTTTCCGGTAGGGCCGCGGCTCTGGCGACAGCTCCCACGCCCGAAGAGCCAGGAGGGAAAGCCGTGCCTTGTTGGAAAGCTCTTTGGCAGCCGCTCGCATGGCCCCACAGCCCGTGCGGCTGCGGGCTTTTCGGCGGCCGTCAGCCTCGGCGACACCAGTGCCCACGTGGCGCCGCCGCGCCAGCCTGCGAAGCATTTTCCGGTAGGGCCGCGGCTCTGGCGACAGCTCCCACGCCCGAAGAGCCAGGAGGGAAAGCCGTGCCTCGTTGGAAAGCTCTTTGGCAGCCGCTCGCGTGGCCCCACAGCCCGTGGGGCTGCGGGCTTTCCGGCCGCCGTCAGCCTCGGCGCCACCTGCACCCACGTGGCGCCGCCGCACCAGCCTGCGAAGCATTTTCCGGTAGGGCCGCGTCTCTGGCGACAGCTCCCACGCCCGAAGAGCCAGGAGGGAAAGCCGTGCCTCGTTGGAAAGCTCTTTGGCAGCCGCTCGCGTGGCCCCACAGCCCGTGGGGCTGCGGGCTTTCCGGCAGCCGTCAGCCTCGGCGACACCGGCGCCCACGTGGCGCCGCCGCGCCCGCCTGCAAAGCATTTTCCGGTAGGGCCACGGCTCTGGCGACAGCTCCCACGCCCGAAGAGCCAGGAGGGAAAGCCGTGCCTCGTTGGAAAGCTCTTTGGCAGCCGCTCGCGTGGCCCCACAGCCCGTGGGGCTGCGGGCTTTCCGGCGGCCGTCAGCCTCGGCGACACCGGCGACCACGTGGCGCCGCCGCGCCAGCCTGCGAAGCATTTTCCGGTAGGGCCGCGTCTCTGGTGACAGCTCCCACGCCCGAAGAGCCAGGAGGGAAAGCCGTGCCTCGTTGGAAATCTCTTTGGCAGCCGCTCGCGTGGCCCCACAGCCCGTGGGGCTGCGGGCTTTCCGGCGGCCGTCAGCCTTGGCGACACCTGCGACCACGTGGCGCCGCCGCGCCAGCCTGCGAAGCATTTTCCGGTAGGGCCGCGGCTCTGGCGACAGCTCCCACGCCCGAAGAGCCAGGAGGGAAAGCCGTGCCTCGTTGGAAAGCTCTTTGGCAGCCGCTCGCGTGGCCACACAGCCCGTGGGGCTGCGGGCTTTCCGGCGGCCGTCAGCCTCGGCGACACCGGCGCCCACGTGGAGCCGCCGCGCCAGCCTGCGAAGCATTTTCCGGTAGGGCTGCGTCTCTGGTGACAGCTCCCACGCCCGAAGAGCCAGGAGGGAAAGCCGTGCCTCGTTGGAAAGCTCTTTGGCAGCCGCTCGCATGGCCCCACAGCCCGTGGGGCTGCGGGCTTTCCGGCGGCCGTCAGCCTCGGCGACACCGGCGCCCACGTGGCGCCGCCGCGCCAGCCTGCGAAGCATTTTCCGGTAGGGCCGCGTCTCTGGCGACAGCTCCCACGCCCGAAGAGCCAGGAGGGAAAGCCGTGCCTCGTTGGAAAGCTCTTTGGCAGCCGCTTGCATGGCCCCATAGCCCGTGGGGCTGCGGGCTTTCCGGCGGCCGTCAGCCTCGGCGACACCAGGGCAAACGTGGCGCCGCCGCACCAGCCTGCGAAGCATTTTCCGGTAGGGCCGCGTCTCTGGCGACAGCTCCCACGCCCGAAGAGCCAGGAGGGAAAGCCGTGCCTCGTTGGAAAGCTCTTTGGCAGCCGCTCGCGTGGCCCCACAGCCCGTGGGGCTGCGGGCTTTCCGGCAGACGTCAGCCTCGGCGACACCGGCGCCCACGTGGCGCCGCCGCGCCAGCCTGCAAAGCATTTTCCGGTAGGGCCGCGGCTCTGGCGACAGCTCCCACGCCCGAAGAGCCAGGAGGGAAAGCCGTGCCTTGTTGGAAAGCTCTTTGGCAGCCGCTCGCGTGGCCCCACAGCCCGTGGGGCTGCGGGCTTTCCGGCGGCCGTCAGCCTTGGCGACACCGGCGCCCACGTGGCGCCGCCGCGCCAGCCTGCGAAGCATTTTCCGGTAGGGCCGCGTCTCTGTCGACAGCTCCCACGCCCGAAGAACCAGGAGGGAAAGCCGTGCCTCGTTGGAAAGCTCTTTGGCAGCCGCTCGCGTGGCCCCACAGCCCGTGGGGCTGCGGGCTTTACGGCGGCCGTCAGCCTCGGCGACACCGGCGCCCACGTGGCGCCGCCGCGCCAGCCTGCGAAGCATTTTCCGGTAGGGCCGCGTCTCTGGTGACAGCTCCCACGCCCGAAGAGCCAGGAGGGAAAGCCGTGCCTCGTTGGAAAGCTCTTTGGCAGCCGCTCGCGTGGCCCCACAGCCCGTGGGGCTGCGGGCTTTCCGGCGGCCGTCAGCCTTGGCGACACCTGCGACCACGTGGCGCCGCCGCGCCAGCCTGCGAAGCATTTTCCGGTAGGGCCGCGTCTCTGGCGACAGCTCCCACGCCCGAAGAGCCAGGAGGGAAAGCCGTGCCTCGTTGGAAAGCTCTTTGGCAGCCGCTCGCGTGGCCCCACAGCCCGTGGGGCTGCGGGCTTTCCGGCGGCCATCAGCCTCGGCGCCACCTGCGCCCACTTGGCGCCGCCGCGCCAGCCTGCGAAGCATTTTCCGGTAGGGCCGCGTCTCTGGCGACAGCTCCCACGCCCGAAGAGCCAGGAGGGAAAGCCGTGCCTCGTTGGAAAGCTCTTTGGCAGCCGCTCGCGTGGCCCCACAGCCCGTGGGGCTGCGGGCTTTCCGGCGGCCGTCAGCCTCGGCGACACCGGCGCCCACGTGGCGCCGCCGCGCCAGCCTGCGAAGCATTTTCCGGTAGGGCCGCGTCTCTGGCGACAGCTCCCACACCCGAAGAGCCAGGAGGGAATGCCGTGCCTCGTTGGAAAGCTCTTTGGCAGCCGCTCGCGTGGCCCCACAGCCCGTGGGGCTGCGGGCTTTCCGGCAGCCGTCAGCCTCGGCGACACCGGCGCCCACGTGGCGCCGCCGCGCCAGCCTGCGAAGCATTTTCCGGTAGGGCCGCGTCTCTGGCGACAGCTCCCACGCCCGAAGAGCCAGGAGGGAAAGCCGTGCCTCGTTGGAAAGCTCTTTGGCAGCCGCTCGCATGGCCCCACAGCCCGTGGGGCTGCGGGCTTTCCGGCGGCCGTCAGCCTCGGCGACACCGGCGCCCACGTGGCGCCGCCGCGCCAGCCTGCGAAGCATTTTCCGGTAGGGCCGCGTCTCTGGCGACAGCTCCCACGCCCGAAGAGCCAGGAGGGAAAGCCGTGCCTCGTTGGAAAGCTCTTTGGCAGCCGCTTGCATGGCCCCATAGCCCGTGGGGCTGCGGGCTTTCCGGCGGCCGTCAGCCTCGGCGACACCAGGGCAAACGTGTCGCCGCCGCACCAGCCTGCGAAGCATTTTCCGGAAGGGCCGCGTCTCTGGCGACAGCTCCCACGCCCGAAGAGCCAGGAGGGAAATCCATGCCTCGTTGGAAAGCTCTTTGGCAGCCGCTCGCGTGGCCCCACAGCCCGTGGGGCTGCGGGCTTTCCGGCGGCCGTCAGCTTCGGTGACACCTGCGACCACGTGGCGCCGCGGCGCCAGCCTGCGAACCATTTTCCGGTAGGGCCGCGGCTGTGGCGACAGCTCCCCCACCCGAAGAGCCAGGAGGGAAAGCCGTGCCTCGTTGGAAAGCTCTTTGGCAGCCGCTTGCATGGCCCCATAGACCGTGGGGCTGCGGGCTTTCCGGCGGCCGTCAGCCTCGGCGACACCAGGGCAAACGTGGCGCCGCCGCACCAGCCTGCGAAGCATTTTCCGGTAGGACCGCGTCTCTGGCGACAGCTCCCACGCCCGAAGAGCCAGGAGGGAAAGCCGTGCCTCGTTGGAAAGCTCTTTGGCAGCCGCTCGCGTGGCCCCACAGCCCGTGGGGCTGCGGGCTTTCCGGCAGCCGTCAGCCTCGGCGACACCGGCGCCCACGTGGCGCCGCCGCGCCAGCCTGCGAAGCATTTTCCGGTAGGGCTGCGTCTCTGGTGACAGCTCCCACGCCCGAAGAGTCAGGAGGGAAAGCCGTGCCTCGTTGGAAAGCTCTTTGGCAGCCGCTCGCATGGCCCCACAGCCCGTGGGGCTGCGGGCTTTCCGGCGGCCGTCAGCCTCGGCGACACCGGCGCCCACGTGGCGCCGCCGCGCCAGCCTGCGAAGCATTTTCCGGTAGGGCCGCGGCTGTGGCGACAGCTCCCACGCCCGAAGAGCCAGGAGGGAAATCCGTGCCTCGTTGGAAAGCTCTTTGGCAGCCGCTCGCGTGGCCCCACAGCCCGTGGGGCTGCGGGCTTTCCGGCGGCCGTCAGCTTCGGCGACACCTGCGACCACGTGGCGCCGCGGCGCCAGCCTGCGAAGCATTTTCCGGTAGGGCCGCGTCTCTGGCGACAGCTCCCCCACCCGAAGAGCCAGGAGGGAAAGCCATGCCTCGTTGGAAAGCTCTTTGGCAGCCGCTCGCGTGGCCCCACAGCCCGTGGGGCTGCGGGCTTTCCGGCGGCCGTCAGCCTCGGCGACACCTGCGCCCACGTGGCGCCGCCGCGCCAGCCTGCGAAGCATTTTCCGGTAGGGCCGCGTCTCTGGCGACAGCTCCCACGCCCAAAGAGCCAGGAGGGAAAGCCGTGCCTCGTTGGAAAGCTCTTTGGCAGCCGCTCGCGTGGCCCCATAGCCCGTGGGGCTGCGGGCTTTTCAGCGGCCGTCAGCCTCGGCGACACCAGTGCCCACGTGGCGCCGCCGCGCCAGCCTGCGAAGCATTTTCCGGTAGGGCCGCGGCTGTGGCGATGGCTCCCACGCCCGAAGAGCCAGGAGGGAAAGACGTGCCTCGTTGGAAAGCTCTTTGGCAGCTGCTCGCGTGGCACCACAGCCCGTGGGGCTGCGGGCTTTCCGGCGGCCGTCAGCTTCGGCGACACCTGCGACCACGTGGCGCCGCGGCGCCAGCCTGCGAAGCATTTTCCGGTAGGGCCGCGGCTGTGGCGACAGCTCCCCCACCCGAAGAGCCAGGAGGGAAAGCCGTGCCTCGTTGGAAAGCTCTTTGGCAGCCGCTCGCGTGGCCCCACAGCCCGTGGGGCTGCGGGCTTTCCGGCGGCCGTCAGCCTCGGCGACACCTGCGACCACGTGGCGCCGCCGCGCCAGCCTGCGAAGCATTTTCCGGTAGGGCCGCGTCTCTGGCGACAGCTCCCACGCCCGAAGAGCCAGGAGGGAAAGCCGTGCCTCGTTGGAAAGCTCTTTGGCAGCCGCTCGCATGGCCCCACAGCCCGTGGGGCTGCGGGCTTTCCGGCGGCCATCAGCCTCGGCGACACCAGGGCACACGTGGCGCCGCCGCGCCAGCCTGCGAAGCATTTTCCGGTAGGGCCGCGTCTCTGGCGACAGCTCCCACGCCCAAAGAGCCAGGAGGGAAAGCCGTGCCTCGTTGGAAAGCTCTTTGGCAGCCGCTCGCGTGGCCACACAGCCCGTGGGGCTGCGGGCTTTCCGGCGGCCGTCAGCCTCGGCGACACCAGGGCAAACGTGGCGCCGCCGCACGAGCCTGCGAAGCATTTTCCGGTAGGACCGCGTCTCTGGCGACAGCTCCCACGCCCGAAGAGCCAGGAGGGAAAGCCGTGCCTCGTTGGAAAGCTCTTTGGCAGCCGCTCGCGTGGCCCCACAGCCCGTGGGGCTGCGGGCTTTCCGGCAGCCGTCAGCCTCGGCGACACCGGCGCCCACGTGGCGCCGCCGCGCCAGCCTGCGAAGCATTTTCCGGTAGGGCCGCGGCTCTGGCGACAGCTCCCACGCCCGAAGAGCCAGGAGGGAAATCCATGCCTCGTTGGAAAGCTCTTTGGCAGCCGCTCGCGTGCCCCACAGCCCGTGGGGCTGCGGGCTTTCCGGCGGCCGTCAGCTTCGGCGACACCTGCGACCACGTGGCGCCGCGGCGCCAGCCTGCGAAGCATTTTCCGGTAGGGCCGCGGCTGTGGCGACAGCTCCCCCACCCGAAGAGCCAGGAGGGAAAGCCGTGCCTCGTTGGAAAGCTCTTTGGCAGCCGCTCGCGTGGCCCCACAGCCCGTGGGGCTGCGGGCTTTCCGGCGGCCATCAGCCTCGGCGACACCAGGGCACACGTGGCGCCGCCGCGCCAGCCTGCGAAGCATTTTCCGGTAGGGCCGCGGCTCTGGCGACAGCTCCCACGCCCGAAGAGCCAGGAGGGAAAGCCGTGCCTCGTTGGAAAGCTCTTTGGCAGCCGCTCGCATGGCCCCATAGCCCGTGGGGCTGCGGGCTTTCCGGCGGCCATCAGCCTCGGCGACACCAGGGCACACGTGGCGCCGCCGCGCCAGCCTGCGAAGCATTTTCCGGTAGGGCCGCGTCTCTGGCGACAGCTCCCACGCCCGAAGAGCCAGGAGGGAAAGCCGTGCCTCGTTGGAAAGCTCTTTGGCAGCCGCTCGCGTGGTCCTACAGCCCGTGGGGCTGCGGGCTTTCCGGCGGACGTCAGCCTCGGCGACACCGGCGCAGACGTGGCGCCGCCGCGCCAGCCTGCGAAGCATTTTCCGGTAGGGCCGCGGCTCTGGCGACAGCTCCCACACCCGAAGAGCCAGGAGGGAAAGCCGTGCCTCGTTGGAAAGCTCTTTGGCAGCCGCTCGCGTGGCCCCACAGCCCGTGGGGCTGCGGGCTTTCCGGCGGCCGTCAGCCTCGGCGACACCTGCGACCACGTGGCGCCACGGCGCCAGCCTGCGAAGCATTTTCCGGTAGGGCCGCGGCTCTGGTGACAGCTCCCACACCCGAAGAGCTAGGAGGGAAAGCCTTGCCTCGTTGGAAAGCTCTTTGGCAGCCGCTCGCGTGGACCCACAGCCCGTGGGGCTGCGGGCTTTCTGGCGGCCGTCAGCCTCGGCGACACCGGCGCCCACGTGGCGCCGCCACGCCAGCCTGCGAAGCATTTTCCGGTAGGGCCGCAGCTCTGGTGACAGCTCCCACGCCCGAAGAGCCAGGAGGGAAAGCCGTGCCTCGTTGGAAAGCTCTTTGGCAGCCGCTCGCGTGGCCCCACAGCCCGTGGGGCTGCGGGCTTTCCGGCGGCCATCAGCCTCGGCGACACCAGGGCACACGTGGCGCCGCCGCGCCAGCCTGCGAAGCATTTTCCGGTAGGGCCGCGTCTCTGGCGACAGCTCCCACGCCCGAAGAGCCAGGAGGGAAAGCCGTGCCTCGTTGGAAAGCTCTTTGGCAGCCGCTCGCGTGGTCCTACAGCCCGTGGGGCTGCGGGCTTTCCGGCGGCCGTCAGCCTCGGCGACACCGGCGACCACGTGGCGCCGCCACGCCAGCCTGCGAAGCATTTTCCGGTAGGGCCGCGGCTCTGGCGACAGCTCCCACGCCCGAAGAGCCAGGAGGGAAAGCCATGCCTCGTTGGAAAGCTCTTTGGCAGCCGCTCGCGTGGCCCCACAGCCCGTGGGGCTGCGGGCTTTCCGGCGGCCGTCAGCTTCGGCGACACCTGCGACCACATGGCGCCGCGGCGCCAGCCTGCAAAGCATTTTCCGGTAGGGCCCCGGCTCTGGTGACAGCTCCCCCACCCGAAGAGCCAGGAGGGAAAGCCGTGCCTCGTTGGAAAGCTCTTTGGCAGCCGCTCGCGTGGCCCCACAGCCCGTGGGGCTGCGGGCTTTCCGGCGGCCGTCAGCCTCGGCGACACCGGCGCCCACGTGGCGCCACCACGCCAGCCTGCGAAGCATTTTCCGGTAGGGCCGCGGCTCTGGCGACAGCTCCCACGCCCGAAGAGCCAGGAGGGAAAGCCGTGCCTCGTTGGAAAGCTCTTTGGCAGCCGCTCGCGTGGCCCCACAGCCCGTGGGGCTGCGGGCTTTCCGGCGGCCGTCAGCCTCGGCAACACCGGCGCCCACGTGGTGCCGCCGCGCCAGCCTGCGAAGCATTTTCCTGTAGGGCCGCGGCTCTGGCGACAGCTCCCACGCCCGAAGAGCCAGGAGGGAAAGCTGTGCCTGCTTGGAAAGCTCTTTGGCAGCCGCTCGCGTGGCCCCACAGCCCGTGGGGCTGCGGGCTTTCCGGCGGCCGTCAGCCTCGGCGCCACCGGCGTCCACGTGGCGCCGCCACGCCAGCCTGCGAAGCATTTTCCGGTAGGGCTGCGTCTCTGGTGACAGCTCCCACGCCCGAAGAGCCAGGAGGGAAAGCCGTGCCTCGTTGGAAAGCTCTTTGGCAGCCGCTCGCGTGGCCCCACAGCCCGTGGGGCTGCGGGCTTTCCGGCGGCCGTCAGCCTCGGCGACACCGGCGCCCGCGTGGCGCCGCCGCGCCAGCCTGCGAAGCATTTTCCGGTAGGGCCGCGTCTCTGGCGACAGCTCCCACGCCCGAAGAGCCAGGAGGGAAAGCCGTGCCTCGTCGGAAAGCTCTTTGGCAGCCGCTCGCGGGGCCCCACAGCCCGTGGGGCTGCGGGCTTTCCGGCGGCCGTCAGCCTCGGCGACACCTGCGACCACGTGGCACCGCCGCGCCAGCCTGCGAAGCATTTTCCGGTAGGGCCGCGGCTCTGGCGACAGCTCCCACGCCCGAAGAGCCAGGAGGGAAAGCCGTGCCTCGTTGGAAAGCTCTTTGGCAGCCGCTCGCGTGGCCCCACAGCCCGTGGGGCTGCGGGCTTTCCGGCGGCCGTCAGCCTCGGCGACACCGGCGCCCACGTGGAGCCGCGGCGCCAGCCTGCGAAGCATTTTCCGGTAGGGCCGCGACTGTGGCGACAGCTCCCACGCCCGAAGAGCCAGGAGGGAAAGCCATGCCTCGTTGGAAACCTCTTTGGCAGCCGCTCGCGTGGCCCCACAGCCCGTGGGGCTGCGGGCTTTCCGGCGGCCGTCAGCCTCGGCGCCACCGGCGCCCACGTGGCGCCGCCGCGCCAGCCTGCGAAGCATTTTCCGGTAGGGCCGCGTCTCTGGCGACAGCTCCCACGCCCGAAGAGCCAGGAGGGAAAGCCGTGCCTCGTTGGAAAGCTCTTTGGCAGCCGCTTGCATGGCCCCATAGCCCGTGGGGCTGCGGGCTTTCCGGCGGCCATCAGCCTCGGCGACACCTGCGACCACGTGGCGCCGCCGCGCCAGCCTGCGAAGCATTTTCCGGTAGGACCGCGTCTCTGGCGACAGCTCCCACGCCCGAAGAGCCAGGAGGGAAAGCCGTGCCTCGTTGGAAAGCTCTTTGGCAGCCGCTCGCGTGGTCCTACAGCCCGTGGGGCTGCGGGCTTTCCGGCAGCCGTCAGCCTCGGCGACACCGGCGCCCACGTGGCGCCGCCGCGCCAGCCTGCGAAGCATTTTCCGGTAGGGCCGCGGCTCTGGCGACAGCTCCCAGGCCCGAAGAGCCAGGAGGGAAAGCCATGCCTCGTTGGAAAGCTCTTTGGCAGCCGCTCGCGTGGCCCCACAGCCCGTGGGGCTGCGGGCTTTCCGGCGGCCGTCAGCTTCGGCGACACCTGCGACCACGTGGCGCCGCGGCGCCAGCCTGCGAAGCATTTTCCGGTAGGGCCGCGGCTCTGGCGACAGCTCCCAGGCCCGAAGAGCCAGGAGGGAAAGCCGTGCCTCGTTGGAAAGCTCTTTGGCAGCCGCTCGCATGGCCCCATAGCCCGTGGGGCTGCGGGCTTTCCGGCGGCCGTCAGCCTCGGCGACACCAGGGCACACGTGGCGCCGCCGCGCCAGCCTGCGAAGCATTTTCCGGTAGGGCCGCGTCTCTGGCGACAGCTCCCACGCCCGAAGAGCCAGGAGGGAAAGCCGTGCCTCGTTGGAAAGCTCTTTGGCAGCCGCTCGCGTGGTCCTACAGCCCGTGGGGCTGCGGGCTTTCCGGCGGACGTCAGCCTCGGCGACACCGGCGCCCACGTGGCGCCGCCGCGCCAGCCTGCGAAGCATTTTCCGGTAGGACCGCGTCTCTGGCGACAGCTCCCACGCCCGAAGAGCCAGGAGGGAAAGCCGTGCCTCGTTGGAAAGCTCTTTGGCAGCCGCTCGCGTGGCCCCACAGCCCGTGGGGCTGCGGGCTTTTCAGCGGCCGTCAGCCTCGGCGACACCAGTGCCCATGTGGCGCCGCCGCGCCAGCCTGCGAAGCATTTTCCGGTAGGACCGCGGCTGTGGCGACGGCTCCCACGCCCGAAGAGCCAGGAGGGAAAGCCGTGCCTCGTTGGAAAGCTCTTTGGCAGCCGCTGGCGTGGCCCCACAGCCCGTGGGGCTGCGGGCTTTCCGGCGGCCATCAGCGTCAGTGACACCTGCGACCACGTGGCGTCGCCGCGCCAGCCTGCGAAGCATTTTCCAGTAGGGCCGCGGCTCTGGCGACAGCTCCCACGCCCGAAGAGCCAGGAGGGAAAGCCGTGCCTCGTTGGAAAGCTATTTGGCAGCCGCTCGCGTGGTCCTACATCCCGTGGGGCTGCGGGCTTTCCGGCGGACGTCAGCCTCGGCGACACCGGCGCCCACGTGGCGCCGCCGCGCCAGCCTGCGAAGCATTTTCCGGTAGGACCGCGTCTCTGGCGACAGCTCCCACGCCCGAAGAGCCAGGAGGGAAAGCCGTGCCTCGTTGCAAAGCTCTTTGGCAGCCGCTCGCGTGGCCCCACAGCCCGTGGGGCTGCGGGCTTTTCAGCGGCCGTCAGCCTCGGTGACACCAGTGCCCATGTGGCGCCGCCGCGCCAGCCTGCGAAGCATTTTCCGGTAGGACCGCGGCTGTGGCGACGGCTCCCACGCCCGAAGAGCCAGGAGGGAAAGCCGTGCCTCGTTGGAAAGCTCTTTGACAGCTGCTCGCGTGGCCCCACAGCCCGTGGGGCTGCGGGCTTTCCGGCGGCCATCAGCGTCAGCGACACCTGCGACCACGTGGCGTCGCCGCGCCAGCCTGAGAAGCATTTTCCGGTAGGGCCGCGTCTCTGGCGACAGCTCCCACGCCCGAAGAGCCAGGAGGGAAAGCCGTGCCTCGTTGGAAAGCTCTTTGGCAGCCGCTCGCGTGGCCCCACAGCCCGTGGGGCTGCGGGCTTTCCGGCGGCCGTCAGCCTCGGCGACACCAGGGCACACGTGGCGCCGCCGCGCCAGCCTGCGAAGCATTTTCCGGTAGGGCCGCGTCTCTGGCGACAGCTCCCACGCCCGAAGAGCCAGGAGGGAAAGCCGTGCCTCGTTGGAAAG
Organism: Rissa tridactyla; assembly: GCF_028500815.1. Classification (NCBI taxonomy): domain Eukaryota; kingdom Metazoa; phylum Chordata; class Aves; order Charadriiformes; family Laridae; genus Rissa; species Rissa tridactyla. The sequence goes on from NW_026529523.1 coordinate 105,791, forward strand.
CTCTTTGGCAGCCGCTCGCGTGGCCCCACAGCCCGTGGGGCTGCGGGCTTTTCGGCGGCCGTCAGCCTCGGGGCCACCTGCGCCCACGTGGCGCCGCCGCACCAGCCTGCGAAGCATTTTCCGGTAGGGCCGCGGCTCTGGCGACAGCTCCCACGCCCGAAGAGCCAGGAGGGAAAGCCGTGCCTCATTGGAAAGCTCTTTGGCAGCCGCTCGCGTGGCCCCACAGCCCGTGGGGCTGCGGGCTTTCCGGTGGCCGTCAGCCTCGGCGCCACCGGCGCCCGCGTGGCGCCGCCGCGCCAGCCTGCGAAGCATTTTCCGGTAGGGCCGCGTCTCTGGCGACAGCTCCCACGCCCGAAGAGCCAGGAGGGAAAGCCGTGCCTCGTCGGAAAGCTCTTTGGCAGCCGCTCGCGTGGCCCCACAGCCCGTGGGGCTGCGGGCTTTCCGGCGGCCGTCAGCCTCGGCGACACCTGCGACCACGTGGCGCCGCCGCGCCAGCCTGCGAAGCATTTTCCGGTAGGGCCGCGGCTCTGGCGACAGCTCCCACGCCCGAAGAGCCAGGAGGGAAAGCCGTGCCTCGTTGGAAAGCTCTTTGGCAGCCGCTCGCGTGGCCCCACAGCCCGTGGGGCTGCGGGCTTTCCGGCGGCCGTCAGCCTCGGCGACACCGGCGCCCACGTGGAGCCGCCGCGCCAGCCTGCGAAGCATTTTCCGGTAGGGCCGCGACTGTGGCGACAGCTCCCACGCCCGAAGAGCCAGGAGGGAAAGCCGTGCCTCGTTGGAAACCTCTTTGGCAGCCGCTCGCGTGGCCCCACAGCCCGTGGGGCTGCGGGCTTTCCGGCGGCCGTCAGCCTCGGCGCCACCGGCGCCCACGTGGCGCCGCCGCGCCAGCCTGCGAAGCATTTTCCGGTAGGGCCGCGTCTCTGGCGACAGCTCCCACGCCCGAAGAGCCAGGAGGGAAAGCCGTGCCTCGTTGGAAAGCTCTTTGGCAGCCGCTTGCATGGCCCCATAGCCCGTGGGGCTGCGGGCTTTCAGGCGGCCATCAGCCTCGGCGACACCAGGGCACACGTGGCGCCGCCGCGCCAGCCTGCGAAGCATTTTCCGGTAGGACCGCGTCTCTGGCGACAGCTCCCACGCCCGAAGAGCCAGGAGGGAAAGCCGTGCCTCGTTGGAAAGCTCTTTGGCAGCTGCTCGCGTGGCCCCACAGCCCGTGGGGCTGCGGGCTTTCCGGCGGCCATCAGCGTCAGCGACACCTGCGACCACGTGGCGTCGCCGCGCCAGCCTGCGAAGCATTTTCCGGTAGGGCCGCGTCTCTGGCGACAGCTCCCACGCCCGAAGAGCCAGGAGGGAAAGCCGTGCCTCGTTGGAAAGCTCTTTGGCAGCCGCTTGCATGGCCCCATAGCCCGTGGGGCTGCGGGCTTTCCGGCGGCCATCAGCCTCGGCGACACCAGGGCACACGTGGCGCCGCCGCGCCAGCCTGCGAAGCATTTTCCGGTAGGACCGCGTCTCTGGCGACAGCTCCCACGCCCGAAGAGCCAGGAGGGAAAGCCGTGCCTCGTTGGAAAGCTCTTTGGCAGCTGCTCGCGTGGCCCCACAGCCCGTGGGGCTGCGGGCTTTCCGGCGGCCATCAGCGTCAGCGACACCTGCGACCACGTGGCGTCACCGCGCCAGCCTGCGAAGCATTTTCCGGTAGGGCCGCGTCTCTGGCGACAGCTCCCACGCCCGAAGAGCCAGGAGGGAAAGCCGTGCCTCGTTGGAAAGCTATTTGGCAGCCGCTCGCGTGGTCCTACATCCCGTGGGGCTGCGGGCTTTCCGGCGGACGTCAGCCTCGGCGACACCGGCGCCCACGTGGCGCCGCCGCGCCAGCCTGCGAAGCATTTTCCGGTAGGACCGCGTCTCTGGCGACAGCTCCCACGCCCGAAGAGCCAGGAGGGAAAGCCGTGCCTCGTTGGAAAGCTCTTTGGCAGCCGCTCGCGTGGCCCCACAGCCCGTGGGGCTGCGGGCTTTTCAGCGGCCGTCAGCCTCGGCGACACCGGCGCCCACGTGGCGCCGCCGCGCCAGCCTGCGAAGCATTTTCCGGTAGAACCGCGGCTGTGGCGACGGCTCCCACGCCCGAAGAGCCAGGAGGGAAAGCCGTGCCTCGTTGGAAAGCTCTTTGGCAGCTGCTCGCGTGGCCCCACAGCCCGTGGGGCTGCGGGCTTTCCGGCGGCCATCAGCGTCAGCGACACCTGCGACCACGTGGCGTCGCCGCGCCAGCCTGAGAAGCATTTTCCGGTAGGGCCGCGTCTCTGGCGACAGCTCCCACGCCCGAAGAGCCAGGAGGGAAAGCCGTGCCTCGTTGGAAAGCTCTTTGGCAGCCGCTCGCGTGGCCCCACAGCCCGTGGGGCTGCGGGCTTTCCGGCGGCCGTCAGCCTCGGCGACACCGGCGCCCACGTGGCGCCGCCGCGCCAGCCTGCGAAGCATTTTCCGGTAGGGCCGCGGCTCTGGCGACAGCTCCCAGGCCCGAAGAGCCAGGAGGGAAAGCCATGCCTCGTTGGAAAGCTCTTTGGCAGCCGCTCGCGTGGCCCCACAGCCCGTGGGGCTGCGGGCTTTCCGGCGGCCGTCAGCTTCGGCGACACCTGCGACCACGTGGCGCCGCGGCGCCAGCCTGCGAAGCATTTTCCGGTAGGGCCGCGGCTCTGGCGACAGCTCCCAGGCCCGAAGAGCCAGGAGGGAAAGCCGTGCCTCGTTGGAAAGCTCTTTGGCAGCCGCTCGCATGGCCCCATAGCCCGTGGGGCTGCGGGCTTTCCGGCGGCCGTCAGCCTCGGCGACACCAGGGCACACGTGGCGCCGCCGCGCCAGCCTGCGAAGCATTTTCCGGTAGGGCCGCGTCTCTGGCGACAGCTCCCACGCCCGAAGAGCCAGGAGGGAAAGCCGTGCCTCGTTGGAAAGCTCTTTGGCAGCCGCTCGCGTGGTCCTACAGCCCGTGGGGCTGCGGGCTTTCCGGCGGACGTCAGCCTCGGCGACACCGGCGCCCACGTGGCGCCGCCGCGCCAGCCTGCGAAGCATTTTCCGGTAGGACCGCGTCTCTGGCGACAGCTCCCACGCCCGAAGAGCCAGGAGGGAAAGCCGTGCCTCGTTGGAAAGCTCTTTGGCAGCCGCTCGCGTGGCCCCACAGCCCGTGGGGCTGCGGGCTTTTCAGCGGCCGTCAGCCTCGGCGACACCAGTGCCCATGTGGCGCCGCCGCGCCAGCCTGCGAAGCATTTTCCGGTAGGACCGCGGCTGTGGCGACGGCTCCCACGCCCGAAGAGCCAGGAGGGAAAGCCGTGCCTCGTTGGAAAGCTCTTTGGCAGCCGCTCGCGTGGCCCCACAGCCCGTGGGGCTGCGGGCTTTCCGGCGGCCATCAGCGTCAGTGACACCTGCGACCACGTGGCGTCGCCGCGCCAGCCTGCGAAGCATTTTCCGGTAGGGCCGCGGCTCTGGCGACAGCTCCCACGCCCGAAGAGCCAGGAGGGAAAGCCGTGCCTCGTTGGAAAGCTATTTGGCAGCCGCTCGCGTGGTCCTACATCCCGTGGGGCTGCGGGCTTTCCGGCGGACGTCAGCCTCGGCGACACCGGCGCCCACGTGGCGCCGCCGCGCCAGCCTGCGAAGCATTTTCCGGTAGGACCGCGTCTCTGGCGACAGCTCCCACGCCCGAAGAGCCAGGAGGGAAAGCCGTGCCTCGTTGGAAAGCTCTTTGGCAGCCGCTCGCGTGGCCCCACAGCCCGTGGGGCTGCGGGCTTTTCAGCGGCCGTCAGCCTCGGTGACACCAGTGCCCATGTGGCGCCGCCGCGCCAGCCTGCGAAGCATTTTCCGGTAGGACCGCGGCTGTGGCGACGGCTCCCACGCCCGAAGAGCCAGGAGGGAAAGCCGTGCCTCGTTGGAAAGCTCTTTGACAGCTGCTCGCGTGGCCCCACATCCCGTGGGGCTGCGGGCTTTCCGGCGGCCATCAGCGTCAGCGACACCTGCGACCACGTGGCGTCGCCGCGCCAGCCTGAGAAGCATTTTCCGGTAGGGCCGCGTCTCTGGCGACAGCTCCCACGCCCGAAGAGCCAGGAGGGAAAGCCGTGCCTCGTTGGAAAGCTCTTTGGCAGCCGCTCGCGTGGCCCCACAGCCCGTGGGGCTGCGGGCTTTCCGGCGGCCGTCAGCCTCGGCGACACCAGGGCACACGTGGCGCCGCCGCGCCAGCCTGCGAAGCATTTTCCGGTAGGGCCGCGTCTCTGGCGACAGCTCCCACGCCCGAAGAGCCAGGAGGGAAAGCCGTGCCTCGTTGGAAAGCTCTTTGGCAGCCGCTCGCGTGGCCCCACAGCCCGTGGGGCTGCGGGCTTTTCGGCGGCCGTCAGCCTCGGGGCCACCTGCGCCCACGTGGCGCCGCCGCACCAGCCTGCGAAGCATTTTCCGGTAGGGCCGCGGCTCTGGCGACAGCTCCCACGCCCGAAGAGCCAGGAGGGAAAGCCGTGCCTCATTGGAAAGCTCTTTGGCAGCCGCTCGCGTGGCCCCACAGCCCGTGGGGCTGCGGGCTTTCCGGTGGCCGTCAGCCTCGGCGCCACCGGCGCCCGCGTGGCGCCGCCGCGCCAGCCTGCGAAGCATTTTCCGGTAGGGCCGCGTCTCTGGCGACAGCTCCCACGCCCGAAGAGCCAGGAGGGAAAGCCGTGCCTCGTCGGAAAGCTCTTTGGCAGCCGCTCGCGTGGCCCCACAGCCCGTGGGGCTGCGGGCTTTCCGGCGGCCGTCAGCCTCGGCGACACCTGCGACCACGTGGCGCCGCCGCGCCAGCCTGCGAAGCATTTTCCGGTAGGGCCGCGGCTCTGGCGACAGCTCCCACGCCCGAAGAGCCAGGAGGGAAAGCCGTGCCTCGTTGGAAAGCTCTTTGGCAGCCGCTCGCGTGGCCCCACAGCCCGTGGGGCTGCGGGCTTTCCGGCGGCCGTCAGCCTCGGCGACACCGGCGCCCACGTGGAGCCGCCGCGCCAGCCTGCGAAGCATTTTCCGGTAGGGCCGCGACTGTGGCGACAGCTCCCACGCCCGAAGAGCCAGGAGGGAAAGCCGTGCCTCGTTGGAAACCTCTTTGGCAGCCGCTCGCGTGGCCCCACAGCCCGTGGGGCTGCGGGCTTTCCGGCGGCCGTCAGCCTCGGCGCCACCGGCGCCCACGTGGCGCCGCCGCGCCAGCCTGCGAAGCATTTTCCGGTAGGGCCGCGTCTCTGGCGACAGCTCCCACGCCCGAAGAGCCAGGAGGGAAAGCCGTGCCTCGTTGGAAAGCTCTTTGGCAGCCGCTTGCATGGCCCCATAGCCCGTGGGGCTGCGGGCTTTCAGGCGGCCATCAGCCTCGGCGACACCAGGGCACACGTGGCGCCGCCGCGCCAGCCTGCGAAGCATTTTCCGGTAGGACCGCGTCTCTGGCGACAGCTCCCACGCCCGAAGAGCCAGGAGGGAAAGCCGTGCCTCGTTGGAAAGCTCTTTGGCAGCTGCTCGCGTGGCCCCACAGCCCGTGGGGCTGCGGGCTTTCCGGCGGCCATCAGCGTCAGCGACACCTGCGACCACGTGGCGTCGCCGCGCCAGCCTGCGAAGCATTTTCCGGTAGGGCCGCGTCTCTGGCGACAGCTCCCACGCCCGAAGAGCCAGGAGGGAAAGCCGTGCCTCGTTGGAAAGCTATTTGGCAGCCGCTCGCGTGGTCCTACATCCCGTGGGGCTGCGGGCTTTCCGGCGGACGTCAGCCTCGGCGACACCAGCGCCCAAGTGGCGCCGCCGCGCCAGCCTGCGAAGCATTTTCCGGTAGGACCGCGTCTCTGGCGACAGCTCCCACGCCCGAAGAGCCAGGAGGGAAAGCCGTGCCTCGTTGGAAAGCTCTTTGGCAGCCGCTCGCGTGGCCCCACAGCCCGTGGGGCTGCGGGCTTTCCGGTGGCCGTCAGCCTCGGCGCCACCGGCGCCCGCGTGGCGCCGCCGCGCCAGCCTGCGAAGCATTTTCCGGTAGGGCCGCGTCTCTGGCGACAGCTCCCACGCCCGAAGAGCCAGGAGGGAAAGCCGTGCCTCGTCGGAAAGCTCTTTGGCAGCCGCTCGCGTGGCCCCACAGCCCGTGGGGCTGCGGGCTTTCCGGCGGCCGTCAGCCTCGGCGACACCTGCGACCACGTGGCGCCGCCGCGCCAGCCTGCGAAGCATTTTCCGGTAGGGCCGCGGCTCTGGCGACAGCTCCCACGCCCGAAGAGCCAGGAGGGAAAGCCGTGCCTCGTTGGAAAGCTCTTTGGCAGCCGCTCGCGTGGCCCCACAGCCCGTGGGGCTGCGGGCTTTCCGGCGGCCGTCAGCCTCGGCGACACCGGCGCCCACGTGGCGCCGCCGCGCCAGCCTGCGAAGCATTTTCCGGTAGGGCCGCGTCTCTGGCGACAGCTCCCACGCCCGAAGAGCCAGGAGGGAAAGCCGTGCCTCGTTGGAAAGCTCTTTGGCAGCCGCTTGCATGGCCCCATAGCCCGTGGGGCTGCGGGCTTTCCGGCGGCCATCAGCCTCGGCGACACCAGGGCACACGTGGCGCCGCCGCGCCAGCCTGCGAAGCATTTTCCGGTAGGACCGCGTCTCTGGCGACAGCTCCCACGCCCGAAGAGCCAGGAGGGAAAGCCGTGCCTCGTTGGAAAGCTCTTTGGCAGCTGCTCGCGTGGCCCCACAGCCCGTGGGGCTGCGGGCTTTCCGGCGGCCATCAGCGTCAGCGACACCTGCGACCACGTGGCGTCGCCGCGCCAGCCTGCGAAGCATTTTCCGGTAGGGCCGCGTCTCTGGCGACAGCTCCCACGCCCGAAGAGCCAGGAGGGAAAGCCGTGCCTCGTTGGAAAGCTATTTGGCAGCCGCTCGCGTGGTCCTACATCCCGTGGGGCTGCGGGCTTTCCGGCGGACGTCAGCCTCGGCGACACCGGCGCCCACGTGGCGCCGCCGCGCCAGCCTGCGAAGCATTTTCCGGTAGGGCCGCGTCTCTGGCGACAGCTCCCACGCCCGAAGAGCCAGGAGGGAAAGCCGTGCCTCGTTGGAAAGCTCTTTGGCAGCCGCTCGCGTGGCCCCACAGCCCGTGGGGCTGCGGGCTTTTCAGCGGCCGTCAGCCTCGGCGACACCAGTGCCCATGCGGCGCCGCCGCGCCAGCCTGCGAAGCATTTTCCGGTAGAACCGCGGCTGTGGCGACGGCTCCCACGCCCGAAGAGCCAGGAGGGAAAGCCGTGCCTCGTTGGAAAGCTCTTTGGCAGCTGCTCGCGTGGCCCCACAGCCCGTGGGGCTGCGGGCTTTCCGGCGGCCATCAGCGTCAGCGACACCTGCGACCACGTGGCGTCGCCGCGCCAGCCTGAGAAGCATTTTCCGGTAGGGCCGCGTCTCTGGCGACAGCTCCCACGCCCGAAGAGCCAGGAGGGAAAGCCGTGCCTCGTTGGAAAGCTCTTTGGCAGCCGCTCGCGTGGCCCCACAGCCCGTGGGGCTGCGGGCTTTCCGGCGGCCGTCAGCCTCGGCGACACCGGCGCCCACGTGGCGCCGCCGCGCCAGCCTGCGAAGCATTTTCCGGTAGGGCCGCGTCTCTGGCGACAGCTCCCACGCCCGAAGAGCCAGGAGGGAAAGCCGTGCCTCGTTGGAAAGCTCTTTGGCAGCCGCTCGCGTGGCCCCACAGCCCGTGGGGCTGCGGGCTTTTCGGCGGCCGTCAGCCTCGGGGCCACCTGCGCCCACGTGGCGCCGCCGCACCAGCCTGCGAAGCATTTTCCGGTAGGGCCGCGGCTCTGGCGACAGCTCCCACGCCCGAAGAGCCAGGAGGGAAAGCCGTGCCTCATTGGAAAGCTCTTTGGCAGCCGCTCGCGTGGCCCCACAGCCCGTGGGGCTGCGGGCTTTCCGGTGGCCGTCAGCCTCGGAGCCACCGGCGCCCGCGTGGCGCCGCCGCGCCAGCCTGCGAAGCATTTTCCGGTAGGGCCGCGTCTCTGGCGACAGCTCCCACGCCCGAAGAGCCAGGAGGGAAAGCCGTGCCTCGTCGGAAAGCTCTTTGGCAGCCGCTCGCGTGGCCCCACAGCCCGTGGGGCTGCGGGCTTTCCGGCGGCCGTCAGCCTCGGCGACACCTGCGACCACGTGGCACCGCCGCGCCAGCCTGCGAAGCATTTTCCGGTAGGGCCGCGGCTCTGGCGACAGCTCCCACGCCCGAAGAGCCAGGAGGGAAAGCCGTGCCTCGTTGGAAAGCTCTTTGGCAGCCGCTCGCGTGGCCCCACAGCCCGTGGGGCTGCGGGCTTTCCGGCGGCCGTCAGCCTCGGCGACACCGGCGCCGACGTGGAGCCGCCGCGCCAGCCTGCGAAGCATTTTCCGGTAGGGCCGCGACTGTGGCGACAGCTCCCACGCCCGAAGAGCCAGGAGGGAAAGCCGTGCCTCGTTGGAAACCTCTTTGGCAGCCGCTCGCGTGGCCCCACAGCCCGTGGGGCTGCGGGCTTTCCGGCTGCCGTCAGCCTCGGCGCCACCGGCGCCCACGTGGCGCCGCCGCGCCAGCCTGCGAAGCATTTTCCGGTAGGGCCGCGTCTCTGGCGACAGCTCCCACGCCCGAAGAGCCAGGAGGGAAAGCCGTGCCTCGTTGGAAAGCTCTTTGGCAGCCGCTTGCATGGCCCCATAGCCCGTGGGGCTGCGGGCTTTCCGGCGGCCATCAGCCTCGGCGACACCAGGGCACACGTGGCGCCGCCGCGCCAGCCTGCGAAGCATTTTCCGGTAGGACCGCGTCTCTGGCGACAGCTCCCACGCCCGAAGAGCCAGGAGGGAAAGCCGTGCCTCGTTGGAAAGCTCTTTGGCAGCCGCTCGCGTGGTCCTACAGCCCGTGGGGCTGCGGGCTTTCCGGCAGCCGTCAGCCTCGGCGACACCGGCACCCACGTGGCGCCGCCGCGCCAGCCTGCGAAGCATTTTCCGGTAGGGCCGCGGCTCTGGCGACAGCTCCCACGCCCGAAGAGCCAGGAGGGAAAGCCGTGCCTCGTTGGAAAGCTCTTTGGCAGCCGCTCGCGTGGCCCCACAGCCCGTGGGGCTGCGGGCTTTCCGGCGGCCGTCAGCTTCGGCGACACCTGCGACCACGTGGCGCCGCGGCGCCAGCCTGCGAATCATTTTCCGGTAGGGCCGCGGCTATGGCGACAGCTCCCCCACCCGAAGAGCCAGGAGGGAAAGCCGTGCCTCGTTGGAAAGCTCTTTGGCAGCCGCTCGCGTGGCCCCACAGCCCGTGGGGCTGCGGGCTTTCCGGCGGCCGTCAGCCTCGGCGACACCGGCGCCCACGTGGCGCCGCCACGCCAGCCTGCGAAGCATTTTCCGGTAGGGCCGCGGCTCTGGCGACAGCTCCCACGCCCGAAGAGCCAGGAGGGAAAGCCGTGCCTCGTTGGAAAGCTCTTTGGCAGCCGCTCGCGTGGCCCCACAGCCCGTGGGGCTGCGGGCTTTCCGGCGGACGTCAGCCTCGGCGACACCTGCGACCACGTGGCGCCGCCGCGCCAGCCTGCGAAGCATTTTCCGGTAGGGCCGCGGCTCTGGCGACAGCTCCCACGCCCGAAGAGCCAGGAGGGAAAGCCGTGCCTCGTTGGAAAGCTCTTTGGCAGCCGCTCGCATGGCCCCATAGCCCGTGGGGCTGCGGGCTTTCCGGCGGCCATCAGCCTCGGCGACACCAGGGCACACGTGGCGCCGCCGCGCCAGCCTGCGAAGCATTTTCCGGTAGGGCCGCGGCTCTGGCGACAGCTCCCACGCCCGAAGAGCCAGGAGGGAAAGCCGTGCCTCGTTGGAAAGCTCTTTGGCAGCCGCTCGCGTGGTCCTACATCCCGTGGGGCTGCGGGCTTTCCGGCGGACGTCAGCCTCGGCGACACCGGCGCCCACGTGGCGCCGCCGCGCCAGCCTGCGAAGCATTTTCCGGTAGGACCGCGTCTCTGGCGACAGCTCCCACGCCCGAAGAGCCAGGAGGGAAAGCCGTGCCTCGTTGGAAAGCTCTTTGGCAGCCGCTCGCGTGGCCCCACAGCCCGTGGCGCTGCGGGCTTTTCAGCGGCCGTCAGCCTCGGCGACACCAGTGCCCATGTGGCGCCGCCGCGCCAGCCTGCGAAGCATTTTCCGGTAGGGACCGCGGCTGTGGCGACGGCTCCCACGCCCGAAGAGCCAGGAGGGAAAGCTGTGCCTCGTTGGAAAGCTCTTTGGCAGCTGCTCGCGTGGCCCCACAGCCCGTGGGGCTGCGGGCTTTCCGGCGGCCGTCAGCCTCGGCGACACCTGCGCCCACGTGGCGCCGCCGCGCCATCCTGAGAAGCATTTTCCGGTAGGGCCGCGGCTCTGGCGACAGCTCCCACGCCCGAAGAGCCAGGACGGAAAGCCGTGCCTCGTTGGAAATCTCTTTGGCAGCCGCTCGCGTGGCCCCACAGCCCGTGGGGCTGCGGGCTTTTCGGCGGCCGTCAGCCTCGGGGCCACCTGCGCCCACGTGGCGCCGCCGCACCAGCCTGCGAAGCATTTTCCGGTAGGGCCGCGGCTCTGGCGACAGCTCCCACGCCCGAAGAGCCAGGAGGGAAAGCCGTGCCTCGTTGGAAAGCTCTTTGGCAGCCGCTCGCATGGCCCCACAGCCCGTGGGGCTGCGGGCTTTCCGGCAGCCGTCAGCCTTGGCGACACCGGCGCCCACGAGGCGCCGCCGCGCCCGCCAGCAAAGCATTTTCCGGTAGGGCCGCGGCTCTGGCGACAGCTCCCACGCCCGAAGAGCCAGGAGGGAAAGCCGTGCCTCGTTGGAAAGCTCTTTGGCAGCCGCTCGCGTGGCCCCACAGCCCGTGGGGCTGCGGGCATTTCGGCGGCCGTCAGCCTCGGCGACACCGGCGCCCACGTGGTGCCGCCGCCCCAGCCTGCGAAGCATTTTCCGGTAGGGCCGCGGCTCTGGCGACAGCTCCCACGCCCGAAGAGCCAGGAGGGAAAGCCGTGCCTCGTTGGAAAGCTCTTTGGCAGCCGCTCGCGTGGCCCCACAGCCCGTGGGGCTGCGGGCTTTCCGGCGGCCGTCAGCCTCGGCGACACCTGCGACCACGTGGCGCTGCCGCGCCAGCCTGCGAAGCATTTTCTGGTAGGGCCACGGCTCTGGCGACAGCTCCCACGCCCGAAGAGCCAGGAGGGAAAGCCGTGCCTCGTTGGAAAGCTCTTTGGCAGCCGCTCGCGTGGTCCTACATCCCGTGGGGCTGCGGGCTTTCCGGCGGACGTCAGCCTCGGCGACACCGGCGCCCACGTGGCGCCGCCGCGCCAGCCTGCGAAGCATTTTCCGGTAGGGCCGCGTCTCTGGCGACAGCTCCCACGCCCGAAGAGCCAGGAGGGAAAGCCGTGCCTCATTGGAAAGCTCTTTGGCAGCCGCTCGCGTGGTCCTACATCCCGTGGGGCTGCGGGCTTTCCGGCGGACGTCAGCCTCGGCGACACTGGCGCCCACGTGGTGCCGCCGCGCCAGCCTGCGAAGCATTTTCCGGTAGGGCCGCGTCTCTGGCGACAGCTCCCACGCCCGAAGAGCCAGGACGGAAAGCCGTGCCTCGTTGGAAAGCTCTTTGGCAGCCGCTCGCGTGGTCCTACATCCCGTGGGGCTGCGGGCTTTCCGGCGGCCGTCAGCCTCGGCGACACCGGCGCCCACGTGGAGCCGCCGCGCCAGCCTGAGAAGCATTTTCCGGTAGGGCCGCGGCTCTGGCGACAGCTCCCACGCCCGAAGAGCCAGGAGGGAAAGCCGTGCCTCGTTGGAAAGCTCTTTGGC